>NC_056731.1:1487160397-1487167897 GCF_019279795.1 Protopterus annectens | reverse complement strand
ATACCAAAAAGGGAAAACTAGTTGTACAGGAATGATATTGGCATACACATTGCTAACATAAACTGTTGTCATAAATTTTAAGCTAAAATCTGTGCTAATAATAAATTTGCATTGTCAATAAAAGACAAGAAAACATGATTCAAGCTGGCATTCTTTGTTTAAACCATGGTTTATTAAGTAAAAGCAAACACACTTTTGCCCTTATCAGAGCTTTGTTAGATCTAAAAGACAATTTATTTGATTTTCAAAATAATGGAAACATGATATAGTCAAAAACTCCCATGGGGAAAGTTTCAAAATACTTTTTTTTTCTTTTTACGAGAGGGGTAGCAAGGCTCTCACACCCCTTACTTATATATACTAGCTATTGGTTGCTTGGCAAAGCAATAAAAACACAAAATCAATTACTGCTGATGCACAAACATATTTTACAGAAGTCTTTGTTATAGCAAATATATCTTGATCTATTTTTGTTCTGGGGTAAGCCCTACATACCCACTTGCTTAAATATATTAAATCCACTGTCACACAGATGTGTAGAAAAGTGAAAATACCATACACAGGGAATCATTGTTAGCACACATACAGAAATCATATTAACTATGATTTTGTACAAAAGGAGGTATTGCCAGCACAGCTAGCTGGAATTTTCTAAATAATCATATGTCATTCGTGAATATCAACATGATTCATATGCTTGTGTTACAAATGTATTAGAACTGTATGTTGTCTCTATATCAAATTGCTGGTACAGAAGTATGTGTTGAAAGGGTTTGTAAAGTACTGAGCTTAAAGATGTATCTACAGTGTACCCTACTGGAAAAGAACAGAAATGTATATATATACTATTATAACTGTTGTTGTTGTTTGTCTTTCTGCTTTTTCCGGTTAGGGGTCGCCACAGCGGAACTCCAGTCTGCTAATGATTGGCAGTAGATTTTTATGAACGCTGAGGTGCCAGCTCAACGTTCAACCTTCAATGAAGGCATGCCCATTTATGCATGTCTTTTAAATGCCCACCCAACCACGAGGAGGACATGCAGACTCCACACAGAAGGCACTCCCCACACTCCAGCCAAGAATCGAATGGGAGAACCTCTTGCTGTGAGGCAACAACGCTACCACTGCACCTCCGCGGAAATCGGTATATACTATTACATATATATATATATATATATATATATATATATATATATATATATACTATTATAACTGTAAATGTGCATATTTTAACAGTGGAAACTGGAACATAGAAGGTTAACTTGCAAAACCTCAGAAAAATAGTTAAAATTAAATTATTTTATAACTGCACCATAAAATATGGTTTCAATGCAGCAAGGAGACATGATGTCTAAAACTAGGGAGCCTTCTGCATTGTCTTGTAAGTATTTTATTGCTTTATGTCTTCCAGCAGTTGCAAATATCTGAGGGCTATGTATTTTTCACAAGTAGATGCTAAAAAGGCTGGCAGTTTCTAGCAATGGGGATTTAACATGAGAACTGAAGTCAGATGACAAGAAGTGATGTCATCCTGCAAGCTAACCCAGCAGTAATATTTGAGATATTAATTTAAGAATTCTCTGAGAGAGAGCGTATTCTGTATTTCTCTTTGACCTGAGAACATCAGTTGGAAAACCCATTCACCACACCTGCCTTGTTTTGCTCTGTAAGTAATTTAACTAGGGTAAAGTAATTTCTTTTAGATATATTGCTGAGCTTAATTTAGATGTTTTCTTTATTTAATTCGGACTGTCTTGCAATGTTGTTTTAAATATTTCATGTGATTTTGAACTCTAACTGTGATTGTTTACTGAATATTTTGTTGTTCATTTATTATTTATTATTGTGGCTGATATTTGTGAATAGCCTTGCTCTTGGTCAAACTACCATTTGTATTGACAGTAACATTACACAGTAAGATTGGGCACCATTTGTTAAGGGCCTTAAAGTAGCTGATAAGGAGTCAATGGTGACAGTAATAATTACCTTATAGTCTGGGCAGAAGGAGGCATAATTAGTAAACCTGTGACAGCCTTTCCAAGATGTGTGTGTGTGTTTGTGTGTGTGTGTGTGTGTGTGTGTGTGTGTGTGTGTGTGTGTGTGTGTGTGTGTGTGTGTGTGTAAATCAAACCTCAGAGCATACTACTTCCATGTACTATGTGCTGCTTGGGAAGAGACATGAAGCACTGGTTGGACAGAGAGGGGGCTGGAGACCTTAGCTGAGATCTCAACTCTATATCTGTGCCAGTGGGGTGTCTTACTGGGGATCTGGAGAAGGAGAGAGAAACCAGCCCCAAAATGACTGAGGTCTCTGTGTGCTCTTAAGGGAAATTGCACTTGATGCAGAGAGCTGCATCTGGAAATACTGTGTATGTACCTGTCATTCTCCCAGTGTGTATGGCCCCCACTGTTGCCAGTGCTGAGGACTGAGGCTCCTTGATTACTGGGTCAGTGGTGGGGCATCACATAGGTCATCAGAAGCACCAGCTAAATCTTCTTAGGTTTTTACGTACTTATTAGGTTATTATTTTATAAAGATTTTGGGAAGCCTTGCCTAGCATTCCCATGGTAGTTTTAGCCCAATACATTTGGTGTATAAATAAAACAGTGGCAGATAGATTACAAATATGTTAGAATAGTTACTCTGCATCCCTATCAATGAGGAACATGGGTACTAAGCCTGGGGTGGATTTGCAGTTTCCAATCCATTTGTCTATATTACATTTGAATAGAGTAAGAGAAATGCTTTACTTTATGCAGTGGGAGACAGTTCCACAGAAAATGTATTCTCTGTGACACATTCCTATTCCACAAACATGTTATATTTCTATTGCAGGAAACGTGAGATCCCCGGATTGGGTGTCCATGTTACCACTAGACTTGAAAATGTGTAATATTTCTGATAGGATAGAGTTAGCTGAGGCTTAATAAATGAGGCAGAGGTCACCTCATAATAGCCTTTAGGATACCAAGAAGAGAGACAAAGCTTTGTGAAGGTCTTCATAATTATTTGATTTTTTTTTTTTTTTTTTTTTTTTTTATTAGCTAGAACGCATTGTGGTCACTCTAGCTGAAACAAGCATGTGAACTGGTACAGCATACTGAATGAGACATTATATCAATGATCAGCCTAATGAGACTGAGTACAGTAAAATGATTACATTCATGGACTTGGCTATCATACCTTTAGATATAAGCTGTGCAATGAAAAACTACTTTTTCTTATAATAGTTGATGTGTGGTGATTAATGAACAGCTCATTGTTAATATAGGTTCACAAATCCTTGATTATGGGATGAACTTCTAGAGGATGAGTTGTCAATATGATTGCTAGAAGTCATGTTTGCTAAAGGATATGATTATATATGTCATGGCCATAATTTTGACGCCATCAGTGTTGGTGGATGATGGTATCACCTAGGACATTTATGGTGGCATCAAGTTTACAGTCGTCTGCAAACTTGTTCAGCTATAAATCCTTGAGATTTGTTTTGACCTCCAAGAAGTAAATGCCAAAGATGATTAGTTCAAAGACTGAACCCTGAGGTATACCAGTAGAGACAGTTTTTTTGGAGGGGGTACAACTACCCAACCTAATTTACTAGGTTCTATTTGTGAGCCAATTTACTATACAATGATTCCATAGGGACTGGCATTTAGCTGGGAGGGTTAATGATACTTGAGTATTTGATGGTGCCAGATGCCTTTCTTCATGCAATCTACATATTTCTGCTTCTATATTACATAACTATGTGAAGCTATAAAACATTAAATAAAATGGCATGTCATCCATACTGTGTTTCAACAAAATGGGCTTCAACTATTTGTCACTCAGTGAAATCATTCAGTCAAATGATGGTGATCTATATATGAGTATATCTGTGCATCTGTATGTGTGTGCGTGTGTGTGTGTGTGTGTGTGTGTGTGTGTGTGTGTGTGTGTGTGTGTGTGTGTGTGTGTGTGTGTGTGTGTGTGTGTGTGTGTGTGTGTGTGTGTGTGTGTGTGTGTGTGTGTGTGTGTGTGTGTGTGTGTGTGTGGACGTGCGCTCAAATATAAATATAGCTGTAAATATGGTTATATATTGGTTGACTGAATAAGCAAAACATTTAACCTAAACTAGTTGAGTACACCTGCTTGAAAATACGGGTTCCTATTACATGATCGAAAGTATAAAACTTTGAACACCACAAGATCAAACTTGTATGTTCAAAGTTTTATAATTTTGAACACAGAAAAAAAAACAATGGACAGAAAGTAATTGGCGTAAGCATGTGGGCAAGTCCCCCAGCACCCCCACGCCCCCCACTCTTTAAATATACCAACTATATATATATATATATATATATATATATATATATATATGTGTATATATATGGGTTACCTTCATTTTATCGAAAGCTCATTTACTGGCACTCACTTGACTGAGACCAAATGACTGAAACTTCCTTTCACTGACACTTCATTTGACTGACAGTTCATTTGACTGACAGTTAGTACTGGCAGTGTCCAGAGCACTGTAAGGCAAGTAAAATGAATATGTCCTTTTCCCTACTGAAGTGCAACCCTGGAGTTAGTATATATAGTTGGGGGGGGCACAGCCCCCCACTTACTTTAATGTTATATTATCTGCCTTTGGTTTTATATTGTTTAGTAAAACTAAAGTAAGTGGGAGGGCTGTACCCCCACTCCCCTCCTAACTATATAGACTAACTCCAGGGTCGCATTACAGTGGGGAAAAGGACATATTCCTTTTACTTGCCTTATAGTGCTCAAGATACTGCCAGTACTAATTGTTAGTCAAATTAACTTTCAGTCAAATGAAGTGTCAGTAAAATGAAGTTTAAGTCATTTGGTCCGACTAAAATGTTTGTCAGTCAAATGAGATTTCGACGAAATGAATATAACCCATATATATATATATATATATATATATATATATATATATATATTTATATATATATATATATATATATATATATATATATATATAGATAGATAGATATGGAAACAGTCTGAAACATCAAATGATCATTTGAGTGAATGGTTTCTCAGGCAGTAAGTAACTGCAAATGCTCATATTAGCAATCATTGTTTTTTTGGCCACCAGCATTTTGTATGGAATTGTAGCATAGTAGGGTAAGGGGCTTTGCCCTCACTCCAACAGCTCTACAATGTCAGAGTTGGTATATGTAATTAGTAAGAGCTGTGGCTGGTGCAGCACCTCATGTGGGAGGTGCAGGGGAGCTTGCTCCACACGAAAAAAATATTTTTAATTTTTGTTATTTTTGGTCATTTTAGATTTGTTCCAAAATAATCTTTCATTTAGTTGTCACCATTTTGAATGTTCAGTGTTTGATTTAGAAGAAATCAAAATCAGTCAAACCACCTTTTATTCTTTGCACCCGGTTAATTTCACCTTACCTCATTGTACAGCTCTTACTGTTAGATATTACTGTCTTACCTCATTATACAACTCCTCAAAATATGTCACCAGACTATTTCAGACTACAGTCAATGCTCTACCCTCTGAAATGTCCTAGGAAAGAAATATGCAGCAATTACAGCAATATACATACCAAATCAAACTTCTATGTAAAAATCATCATAGTCTATATGATGATTTAATACTTGATGATCCGCATCTACAGCCCAATAAAAAATAGGTCGAACATCCCGTGAAGTATTTCTAGACCTAACCAGTTCCTTAATATCGTTTACTTTATCCACTTCTTTACTATATTCTTAATAGTGTCATGGCTCTGTTAGTATGAAAACAACATCTCTATGAAGCTGTTCATTCATACCATGTAAGTCACAACTTTTATGATTCAAACAGGACTGTATGCCTGGTAAAATATTTTTGTTTCTTTTCCTCAAAAGCACTTCCGGTGTACCGACAACCAATAATTATCTATATTTGTATATGACTTCATGATCAGATCATCACACCATTTTTAGATCACAATACACAATGATTGAACACAACATTGGAAGAATTTATGCAGCTAGCTTACCAACCTACTTTTAAATGAGTGCCTTTAACTCCCATAAAATGCTTTCATAAATAACAAGTGCAACCTATCTATAACATGGGGATTCTTATGTTATCTATGAATGCAATGATTTTGTGCTATAAATTTACCCAAATAGTCATACAAATGCTTACTGGGAAAATAATATGTAAACTTTAATCTTAATTAAAATGAAGTAAATCCCCAGTATCAACAAAACGTTCCTACTAAATGAAAACACATTGTCTATTCTTACCTTTTCATTTACAATATTAAGTAACTCAAAAAAAACCCCCAAAATCTTCAAAAATGCTTCAATAAAGTATTTTCTTTATGTAACACTATCCATAGGTGCTAGAAGCTGTTGAAGACTGGGGGGGGGGGGGGGCGGCACATAGTGATCTAAAAAGAGCAATTTTTATAAACTATTTACTACCACAACATAGGTTCACTTAGAGGACATTTTAAGCTTAGCCATTTTCCCTTTTGGTGCTTGAATTAACATTTCCTGATTGGTCTTACCTATCCCATGGCTGATAATTGTACATTAACCCTAGTGAAAATAACTGAGATCATACCATAGATAATTTGAGGGGACTCATGTAAGAGATGCAGCATTTAGTAACAGCCTCTATCCATTAGTGGCATGAGGGGCAATCTTGAAGTTCATTTTCTATTACTCATCCTTAGATCCAAGTTGCATTTGAATATGGACAGGGATGAGCTTTGTTTTACATGAATGAATAGTCTTTAACCTCCTGGTGCTCCAGCAGCAGCTCCCTCCCCAGCCACTTCAGTGTTCCATTACTTGGCTATTTCTCCTCAGTAACCATAAACACTGTTCAAGTCTGTGAGCATGCATAATGCTTTCTTATTTACTCCTACGATGATTACAGAAATTGAAATAAAATAACACAAACAGTGAGCTATTTGCTAAACAAAACAATACAGTCTTGCAGTGAAAAACAGACTTAGCATGAGTAGTAAACTTATTTGCCCTTGAAACTCAAATTAATTGAAAGGGCATGAAAACCCACATTCAGTTTGCATCTGGCCAGTGGAGGACTAAGCTTACCTTTGGGTGTTTTCAAACCATAGGCTCCTTATACATTTTTAAGGCCATGCATACATATATGCATTCTTTGATTCACCTTCCTGATTGTATTATATTATATTCCTTGTATAATACAGCACCACTTGTTAGAATGTGTTTTAAATTTGTACTTTTGAACAGTCTTCTAGTAAGCAATGAAACAATAATGACAAAACTACCAATTTCAAAAAATTTCAAGCATAAAAGGCTACTCAAACTTCTATCATTACAACCCACCAATATCAGTAAATATGCGTAATCTCTGCAGAAGTAAAGTCATCTAAATAATGCCACACTAAAGGGATCTGTAACTAATGAAGAGGTTGCTGCTAGCAACCAACTATTTATTTTATTGTTTCATTTACAAATAGAGTGGCTGTTGCCCTTAAAGAATA
>NC_056731.1:1486955397-1487155397 GCF_019279795.1 Protopterus annectens | reverse complement strand
ATTCAAGGTGTAATGCTTAGTGTATACCAAAAAGACCTCAGATAGCTATTGCCCCATCTTTTTCAAAACTTTAGTCAGATGACCCTCTATCACTAAATTGGACATGTGCCCAGTCTGAAAGGAATACAATGAATTCCCATATGGCTCTATACCTTGGAGTGAGAGCTTTAGCTATGGCCGAGTTTGCCTATACTAACTTGATAGACATGCCAGACACTGAATTAAAAAAAACAGCCCTACTCTCGCTGACCTAGGACCAATGTATGCAGTAGACAACCAGTGAACTGGGAAAATGACCAAAGTCCTACTTTTACCCAGACAGACTTAATGCCCTTTACCAGCCTGATCAGTCTTAGATTTAGCTAGCAATATCAAAAGGAATTCATCATAATTCACTACATCCTCCCAGCAGAGTGAAATGAACATTTCAATATCACAGATATACTGAACATACAGGCAGGAGAACAAAGTTGCCCACATGGTAAATACGTAAAAGTCAACAGCTGAGATAAATAAATCTTTGACAATGATAACCGAAAAGTCGAACTCTATCAGCTTTCTAGTGTCCTTGGATGACCCTTTGTAATTTTCCCAACCTGTCAGCATTCTGGACAATAACAAATGTCCCAAGTAATCCTTAAACCCCAACAAGCATGACAACCACACTAAGGCTGCCAAGTGTATCTGAATTGTATTAGGAGAACTACCCTTGCAAAGTCTGTGAACCATGAATTGCATGAACAAAGGCAAACCTCACTTTCGTTGACTTACTGATAACAAAATAAAAAAAAAAAAACTTAAAGCATTAAACTGATATGCCCTTTTCAGATTCTTAGCCAAGGAATTTGAAACTAGAGATCCAGCTATTCTTCTCCAATCAACCAGACTTCCAGGGGAATGGAAGTTCCAAATGGCTGTGTATCCCAGGCCAATTCAGTAAGGGTGTTTGTCCTTCATTCATTTTTTTCCCCAAAACTGTTAGCAATACCATTTTCACACCATGGGACAATGCATACAAAAAAGTTAACTTGATTTGCAAACCCAACAACACCAGCAACCTAACAACAGAATGTAGCCATTTGGACCTTGAGGACCATTTGTTCAGCGTATGCACTACTGCCATACTGTTAGAACAGAACAAAACCCTACAATTCCTCAACTGTTCTTTCCATACCAAAGTGGCCACCCATATTGGGAAGATATCCAGGAAGGGAATGTCCTTTCTACTTTTTAAGGACCAATACTTAGGTCATTTGGAGGCAAGCCAAGAACCTTGAAAATAACCTCCCATATCAGTACCAGCTGCCTTGTCAGTGAACAGCTGCAGTATGGTGGATGAAAGCCAAGGCACTTGCCAAAAATACACCGCTTTCTACTGGGTTAACAAGGTGTACCACACATGAAGGTCCTACTCAACTCTGCTTGTCATTCTCACCTTATAATGCTTGAATTTATCAGATTACAAATGGCTTGAATAAATGTTCTGCCTGGGGCAATAGCCCTGCATGAAAAGTTCAGTAACACATGAAGTTGCATTATCTCCCCTACACTAGCCTTACGGGCCTCAAGGAACTGTTAGACTGTGCATTTCAGAAGGTCCAGCTCAACTCTTAAGCCTGATGGACCTTGAATTAACATCCAACACTAAGCCTAGAAAAGTTAGCTTTTCTGTTGGCCTTTCTGGCTGTCTTCTGCCAAGGCTATCCCAAGCTATTGCAAATATCTTTTCAAAATTGACATCCACTCCACAGCCCCATTCTTGTCCTCAACTATCAGGAAATCATCTAAATAATGAACTGGTGATTGCTGAGGTGCCCTTTGTTGCATAGATCAAATGTATGGTGGTGCTGAAAGATTTGAAAGTGACACATGCTACTGAGCACCCCATGGGCATAGCCATGTTAAAACAGAGTTTCCTGTCCAGCTGAAAACCTAACAGGGGCCAGTCTTCTTGACTGATTGTGAGTAAACAAAAGGCAGACTGGATATCTGGCTTGCAGAGCCATGGATTTTGAGTATCTAATGTTAGATTTAGACACTTGTTCCAAAAGTGCATTTCAGATTATTTTTTGTCAATAAATTAATTGCTAGATGCACCTTCTGGATAAGAAAGGTGATGGAGCAACCTAAAATCCCTCCTTTTTCTTTTTAGGGCTAAGCCTATGAGGATAATGGTACTTTTCCGTTAACAGGACAACACCTTTTTTTCAGCTGCTGTTAATGTTCTTTTCCTTGTTAACGGATACGTTCCAAATAAACCATGTGTTTTGGCATGGTACAAAACTTGGAAGAGAGGAGTGCGAGTCCTGTTTTGGGACTACTAACTGAAGGACTTTTTAAATTTTTATTAGTACCATTATCCTTACTGAGCATTTTCTTTTGGAGAAGTTATCATACAGTTACCGACGATGTTTAATGCGGTCGGAAACATTATCTGAGCAACGCTGACTTTATCATCTAACCCAGCAAGTGATTATAGTGCAAAACATTTTCAGAACTTTACCTGGGTAACAGAATGGTAGTTTGAGACATACATGTTGTGAACCTGTATAATCTTGACAATCAGCTATAAAGAGACCCTTGGGACTCAGTAGTGTGACACCAGAGGCCAAGAATCAGATAAGGGCTCCTTCTCCCCCTTTTTTAACACCTACCATCTTGAAGTCATTATTCTGGCTTGTGAAATATTCTGATATGCTGAGACTTGTTGACATAGATGTATGATCACCTCTTAATGAATGAGTGGGTCTATTAGCTTGATATGTGTTTAGTTTGGATAAGATACCCCTTCCCACTGATCCCTCTCAACTTTCCAGATTTTCGCAGAATGTCCAGATTTATGCCTGATATTCTTCCTCTTTTCTTCATAAAATGTGTGATTTTCTGGCATATCGCTTAAAATGGAAGTCACTACATTTGTAATGAAGCTTGAACTGAATCAAAGTCTGAAGGCATCTTCCTATACAATCACGAGAACAGCAGCAGATATTTAACAAGCCAGCACTCGTCCTTCTGAGTAGTCCCCTCACTTTGGATAAACAAACATACAGTCAGCCTCGCTAATTCACTTCATGTTATAAAACCGCTATACAAATCAGCGGATGGTGGGAGAACAAAGTCAAAAGCAAAACTATGACAGGACTGTAAAATAACCAGTACTGATCTTCCAGAAAATGAATAACACTCCGACATGGAAAAGAACATTAGCAGCAGCCAAAGAAAAGGTGTTGCCCTGTTAATGGAAAAGTACCAGGATAATTTTAAAGGAGGGCCAGGAGGATTGCACAAAAGAACCAAAAACCCTACCAGCTCACACCTCTTCCACAATTAAATGGAAGGCAATATCCTCATGAACTTTTAGCCTGGTCGACATTGGCATACTGAAACAGTGTAGCAGCTGCCTCATGTTTACTGACAGCCCTCTTCTCCTGGCACATAATTCTTCTACTTGCAAGAAATGCATCTACAACAGTAACCTGGAATCCATGCTCTCTCACACCACAGTCACTAGTCCTGACAAAGAGGAGATTGCTAGCACAAACACCACACCATTCACATCACATAGCCAAGCACATCACACACCCATCTATGTGGAGGTCCTCAATAAAAACTTACCTAAACAGCAGAGACCTCCAAAAATACACTCACAAATATTCCACACACAACATCAAACACATCACACACAACAGACAACACAATGGTGTCTCACAAACACAGCACATAAGGCAAAATAATAAACCATCACAACCCACAAGGCATAACAAAAAAGGCTTGACAAGGAAAAGGTCATGGTCAGTTGTCTGTTTGGTGCCAGAATCCAACACATCATGCATGCACTTAAGTCTCTCCACAACAAGTACAAGTATGACTCTGTCATTATCCATGTTGGTACGAATGACTTGAGATGTACCTCCCTAGACTATTTGAAGAGAGACATGATTGAGCTGTCAGAGTATGTGTCCCAGGTAGGTATGACCCTAGCCCTAAGCAGCATCCTACCTTCACCAAGAATGTTAACACAATACCAACAAAAAATAATTGACTTTAACAATAGGCTTAGTTTCTGGTGTCATTCCAAGGAGATCCAGTATCTGTCTGCCTGGGATGACATGATTGACAGGCCTCGATGCTTTGCTAGAGATGGCCTTCACCTATCACCACTGGGATTCCAGATCCTGGCCAAGACTTTCATCTCCCCCATTGTGCCTTTTTTAGGCAATGTCCCAAAGACAAATCTTCCAACATAAAAGATTTGTCAAAAAGCAAATTGAAGGTCATGCTGCTTAATGCTATGAGCCTTAACCTGAAAACGCACTCGCTGGAGGCTCTCCTCACACTGGACGATGCCGATGTCTGCAGTCATGGAAACTTGGTTCATGGATGCAGATAGCACCCCTGCTTTACCAGGCTATATGTCATTCCACACATTCTGACCCCAAAATGAGGTGTGGTGGAGTCTCTATCTTCATTAAGGACAGGCACACCTCCAGACTGATTTGACAACATGACACACTGGAACTACTCCAGGTGCAACTGACAGTTAGCAAGACACCCATCCAAGTTATAGCCAGCTATAGACCCCCCCTCCATGACTCAGGACACCCAATCCTCTTACCTTGATCTGCTTGCCTCCATCAAAATACCCCCTAACACCCTGATCCTTGGTGACTTCAAGTACCCCACCATAAACTGTGTGAACTATTCCTGCACTAATGCACTCACGCGACGATTCCTTGACTTTATCAATTCAAACACATTAGATCAGCTCGTTTCATCCCCAAAAAGGATGATGACATTTGGGACTTGGCTCTCACCAACATGGTTGACTGCTGCACTACTCCCATAGTATATTCTTCCCTAGTGAGATAAGATCATTGGACTGTCTCATTCAATGTTTCTATCCCACCCAACCCCTCACCCCAGCCGTAATCAAGCTAAAAAACTTCTCGAAAGCTGACTCCAACCTCTTAAGTGAGGGTATCTATAGAGTCACACCACTACCCCCCTCAGAGGATGTCGATAACTAGGCTAAAAAATACACCAGTGCAGTATACAAGACCATGTACAAAGGTATGGACTCAGCCATACCCAACATAACTTAAACCTGCGCCTCAAGGAAATACAAATCTGTTTGGTGGACATCCTCTATCAACAGGCTTTACAACAAAAGGAATCAACTGTTGTCCAAGGGTAAAACTGAACAAGGAAAAACTCCCTCATGAGCCTCAACAAACAAATTAGATCACCAGAGAAAACCTCCAAAGCCAATTATGAATTGAAACTAGCCTCCAGAACAAAGGAAAACTACAAGCCCTTCTTCAGTTACATCAGGAACCTCCATGGCAATGCCCTGGTTTGTTCTGAAGCAGTACTTAACAGTGTTACTTACACTGATCCTGTTCATAGGTTCATAGGTTCATACTAGGCTATCTGCCATAGGGCATTTATAAGCCTAGCCAGAGTGTGTTTGGCTTTCGCCACCCATTTTAAATTAATTTTGCTATGACCTTTTTCGAGGTTATTATATTGTGAACCACAAAAGGTTCACTCTGGAAGTCCAAATAAGGGTTTGAGACCAAAAGTGATAAAAGTTGGTAATCCAAGTAGGTCAGTTGTAAAAACAACACAAAGTATAACCACTGGAAAGGTTAAAACTGAAATTTAATAACGCTTAATATTACAAAAAGTACGTTTTCGAGTACCTTCGTCAGAATTCAAAAAATCGAATCAACTTCCTTGTAAAACACACACCTTATATATGCAACTGAATTAATTGGTTGATCAAGTCAATTATCCAATTTGAAATAAATATTGGATCAATTCCACATGACATTGGTCTTTTATGGCTTGAGGAAAGTATGGCACACCATGGTTGTTTTTCTGTTGACTTATTTAGATCCTGCCTTGTATTGATGGAAGTGATTCTCAAGAACAATTATATGTATTTCCAAGGGGAATTTTTCAAGCAAGAGAGGGGAGTGGCCATGGGTGCTAAATGTTCACCTACGTATGCTAATATTATACTTTCATGGTGGGAGACATTATTTATAAATGATTGTGAATTTGTCAACTGTTGGGTCTTTTACAAGCGTTTTCTTGATGACATAGTCATTTTTTGGACTGACACCGTAGAAAGGTTTTTTGAATTTGTTGACTATATCAAAAGCACAACAACTTTTTTGGATTTCACTTATAATATAAATTCTGATGAGTGTTTTTATTTGGATGTTTTATTGAGTAAGGGTGATGATCACTTTATTTCAAAGATATACAGGAAGCCTACTTTTTCGAATTCCTATCTTCATTTTTCCAGTGGACATCCTTTTGGTCAAAAAAGGAATATTCTTAAGGGGCAATTGATCAGGACCAGCAGGATGACCTCTGATGATCTAGATTTTTATAAGGACAGTGAATATGTAATGAACATGTTCAAAGAAAGGGGATACCCAACCTATCTTATAGATGAAGTATATAAGGTAGTACTAGAGGGTAGGAAAGGGAGATTTGCCCCCATTTTAGGTCAAGATGATTCTAGTATTCCTGTCAATCATGGAGACACTATTGTGAATTTTAATGAAAATAATAATTTTTCAAAAGCATATGTCATGGATTATACAGGTGATGCTGCTGTACTTAAAATGATGATTAATAAAGAATGGGACAGGTTTAGGAATATTACAGACCTTGAATATATAAAAAATCAGCCCCTCCAGTTTATATATAGAAGGGATATGAACCTCAAAAATATATTTGAGTTTGGGGGAACTACAAAAATTAATGGTGAATCACATAGAATAGGTACATTCAAGTGTGGTTCCTGTTCCCAATGTCAATATATCAAAACTGGTTCTAATATTTCTATTCCTAGTAGAAATAGATCTATTTCAAGTTCTAAATTTGCAAATTGCAATACTCAAGGAGTTGTATACATTGCCACATGCCACTCCTGTTATTCTTTTTATATAGGGAAAACCGAAAGGAAGTTAAGATCTAGAATATACGAGCATTATTATGAAATTAAAAAAAGTAATGCAAATAATGCTTTGTTCCGCCATTCTCAGGTTTGCAAGGATTCTATTTTCCATTTTTTTGTTTTGGAAGTTGTACCAAAAGAATTAAGGGGTGGCATGTGGGAAACAAAACTTGAATATAGGGAACTATTTTGGCAGATAATATTGGATGCTACAAAAGAACCTGGTTTGAATGACATGCTTTCTATTGTTCCAGTTTTAAAGTTACGGGCTGCTAAGCTATAATTTTTTTGGCCACTAGATGGTAGTAGTACACCATTTTAAATTAAGCAAATACAAGCATTGATATATAAAATATAAATATATAAAAAGTTTTTAATTATATTGTTCTTCTAAATTCATAGCATTGATATATACCATGTGTTTTATATATATTTTTATATACTATTAGATTTACAAAAGTTATTATTCCCCTATATACATTGTCTATTTGATGTTTTTTATATATTTGTATTGTGATTAATGGACTCGAATGGTGGGTTATTTCAAATTATATAATTGATTTGATCAACCAATTAATTCAGTTGCATATATAAGGTGTGTGTTTTTCAAGGAAGTTGATTTGATTTTTTGAATTCTGATGAAGGTACTCGAAAACGTACTTTTTGTAATATTAAGCGTTATTAAATTTCAGTTTTAACCTTTCCAGTGGTTATACTTTGTGTTGTTTTTACAACTGACCTACTTGGATTACCAACTTTTATCACTTTTGGTCTCAAACCCTTATTTGGACTTCCAGAGTGAACTTTTTGTGGTTTTTGGTAACGAGTGTTCACTCTCAGTACATCTCTCTGTGTTGGTTATTATATTGTGCCTCTAACAGTGACACAGAAGTGATACCCGGGGTAAACCTACGATCTCCCATACACTCATCAAGATTCCTCTTGAAGAGAATCAATGAGGGACTCTGCCTAACCTGGACTGGGATTTTATTCCAGAGTGAAGGGAGCCTCTGGGCTATGAATCTGTCCCTCCAGCATGTCCTATTTATTTCAGTGCTGAGGTTCAAGTCTCTCGAGTGCATAGCTCGATGGGATTTGGATTTTCTGAGGTGCAGCATGTCCATTAATTCCGGGTTGGACATGGCTTTATACATCAGGCACAGATCGCCTCTGAGCAGGTGGTATGCCACTGAGTAGAGCTGGAGTTTCTTTAACCGGGCAGCATATGGCATCTGTTTGAGCCCTTTGATCCTCTTGGTGAGGTACATTTGGGGTCTTTCCAGTTGCTGCAGGTGTCTGGTAAGGTACATCCCAAAAGGGGCATTGTACTCAATTATGGGCCTGATGAGGGATGAGTAAAGAGGCACGATGACCTCCCTGATCTAGATGTGAATCCCTTCATGATTAGGTGGGCTATATAAAATGTTTTTCTAACCACTTTGGCCACGTGGTTGTCAAATGAGAGATTGCTATCAACTTGGGTCCCCAGGTCCCTAATTACTTCTTCTGTACTTAATGGATTACCACCTATGTGGTAATTTGTGGGCACTTTGTTTTTACCAAAGGGGATGACTATACACTTTTTGGCGTTTAGCTTGAGGCCATGGCTCTGGCACCAGTTGTCATTTTCTATGAGGCCCTTTTGGAGGATGCTTGTGTCGGCTGGAGAGTCGATTATGGTGCCCAGTTTGCAGTCATCTGCGAACTTGGTCAGCCACAGTCCTTCCGTGTTGGCCTGTACCTCTGAGAAATATATACCGAACAAGAGAGGTCCCAGGACTGAGCCTTGTGGGACGTCACTTGTAACTGGTTTGGAGTCTGACATGGCTCCAGCAATTCTAACCATGTGGCTTCTGTCCTTGAGCCAGTTTGCAACCCATTTAGTGGCATAGGGGTTTATATTTAAGCTGGTGAGCTTATCTATAATACCCGAGTGGGGTATTGTATCAAAGGCTTTTGCAAGGTCCAGGTAGGCTGTGTGGACCACCTTCCCCTCGTCAATGGCCTTGGTGACTGTTTCAAAGAAATTGACCAGGTTTAAGAGGCAGGATCTGCCCTCAACAAAGCCGAACTGGGAAGGATCCAGTGTCTGTAGGTCCCCAATATCTTTATTTATGAGGTTCATGATGATCCTTTCCATAGCTTTGCAGACCAAGCTAGTCAGGCTTATGGGGCGATAGTTTCCAGGATCCATTGAGACACCACCTTTGTGGGGAGGGACCACTGTTGCTGTACACCACTCTTTGGGTACATATCCTGTAGTAAGGCTGAGACTGAACAGTAGTTTTATGTTTGGGTTTAGCTCTTCTTGGAGTTCATGTAGGACACAGCCCGGGACACCATGTGGTCCCGTTGATGCTGTGTTTTTTTGCTTTGGAGAGGGCGGCTCTTACCTTAGCATCTGAGATGTCAGGGGGGCAGCACTCTGCTGGGATAGATATTTGCCCTTTTGTTGGGGAGGGGGGGAGAAGTTTGCGCTGAACCTGTCAGCTAGGATGTTGGCAATGTCTGCGGGTTTGATGTATTTTTTGTCATTTTGGACTAATTCTGAGCATATCTGGGAATTCCCACCCAGGTCCCTAACATAACTAAAAAAAGCCTTGTGATTATCCTTAGTGTCCTGTGCAATTTTTCTCTCGAAGCTGGCCTTAGACAATTTTATGAGTGCCCATAGTTTTTTGCTAATACTGATCAGAGATGCCTTCCCTTTTTGGGATTTTGCTCTATCATGTAGTTGCTTCCTCCTTCTATTGTATAGTTTGTTTATGGCTGGGGTCCACCAGACAGGACATCTGCCTTTGGAGGATTGGGTCTTGGTTTTATTTGGGATTGCATGATCCATGCATTCCTGAGGGTGTTCATAGAATGCGTTTATAAAGGATTCTGCGGTCTGGGCCGTATTTTCCACAGGCTCGGAGGCTTTGAAGGATTCCACCTTGGTTTTGAGAAGTGTGAAATTTGCTTTAGAGAAGTTTTTCACTGTGGTTTTCTGGGCAGGGGGTGGGGTCGGGATGTGAATATCCAGTGAGATTAGTTTATGGTCTGATCTTACCAGTGAGGGATACACTTCTGGTCTGGAGCATAGAGTCCCCATGTTGGTGATGATCAGGTCCAATATGTTTTCCCCTCTTGTGGGAGTGGTAACAAGTTATTCCATAGCATTTGAGTTTATAAATTCTAGGAAACTTTGGGCTAGGGTGTTGGAGCTAGAGTAATGCTCCCAGTCTATGTTTGGGTAGTTGAAGTCACCCAATATAATGGTGTTTGAAGAGACTTTCATATTTTCCAGTGTTCTCAGGAAGGCTGAGTGGGGTTCCTGGGTTTGGGAGGGTGGTCTGAAGCAGGGTATAAACTGGAACGCAGTTTTACCCACTGTTAGTTGCACATGGATAGTCTCTGATGCTTCATGCTGTGCCACCAACCTGGAGGTGTGGGTATCTTTGACGAATATAGATACTCTCCCTCCTTTTGTGGTTCGGTCCAAGTTTTGGGGCTGAAAAGCATGGTATGAGGTATAACCTGGTAGTGCTGGGGTGCTCTCGGGAGCCTTGAACCAGGTTTCTGTTACTGCACAGATATCGATGTTCTCCATGCTAAGGAGAGTTTTGAGTGCATGCATCTTGAGGTTTAGACTTCTGGCATTGAGTAGCATTACTCTTAGTTTCTTATCCCTTCTGATACCTATGGAGGTGGGTTTGTCTTTTGAGCCTTGCCTAAAAAAGGCACTATGGGGGAAGCAAGAGCCTTTGCCAATATCCAAAAGCCCAGCGGTGACAGGTTCAAGCCGTCCCTAGCGAAGCATCGTGGCTTGTCGAGCATGCCATCCCAGGCTGGCAGGCATTGGATCCCCTTTGAATGACACCAATACTTAAGCCAATTGTTGAAATTGATCATCTTGTCTTCATATTGTGGCATCATTCTTGGTGAGAGTAAGATGCTACTCAAGGTCAGGATCATACCGGCCTGGGCTACATGCTCAGAAAGCTCCTCTCTGTCTCTTTTCATGTAGTCCAGGGAGGTACATCTCAGGTCATTCACACCAGCATGGACAATGACCGAGTCATATTTGTACTTGCCTTGGAGTGACCTGAGTGCTTGTGTTATGTGGCGGATCCTAGCACCCGACAGGCAGCTCACCGTGACCTTCTCCTTGTTCAGCCTGGTGAGCAGGAAGTCAGTGTGCCTGACGATAGAGTCACCTATTACAAGTGTATCAGGTGTGTTGTTTAGCCTTAAGGGCTGTGACTGTTTGGCACACTGGCTTTGTGAGCTATGTGTTGCATGTGTTTTGTTTTGGGGTAGCGGTTGCTTGGGTGTCTGCTTTGAAGGTCTCTGCTGCTTAGGCAGATTTTTATTTAGAGCCTTCAAGTATGTTTTTGTGTGTTTATGTGTTTGGTTTGCTGTCGTGGTAGGTCTGTGTGAGACTGGAATCATAGTGTGTGTGGTTTCCTTCTCCTCCTGACTGGTTACTCTAGTACTGAGTTGAGAGAGCTTAGCCCCCAGTTTGGCTATATGGTTGCATCTCTCACATGCGTTGGAATTTGTTGGGAGGAGGAGAGGGTTGTCTGTGTACATGAGGCAGTTGTAACATTGCCTCAAGATTCCCAGATTCACCAGCTGGACCGGAGAGGAGATTGACAACTGACCTTTGGGCATGCTAGAATAGTATTGGGAATTCCTTTATAATTGAAAAAAAGGGCCAATGGGGAACAAGGTACTCAAGGGGAGTTTGTGAGGGTGTAGTGCTTTTAATTTTTTAGTGCTGACTTATATAATTGCTTTAGTGAGCAAGTGCCAGGTAACTTAACTGCAATGTGTTACAGGTAACTTAAATGCAAAAATGACAAACAGTAACTTTCTTTCAAGTGAAACAAGGAAATAAGTACAGTAAGCAATGCAAATATCACTAGGGATCCACAGAAGCGCTGAGAAGCTGCGTTTTAGGTGGAATTAGCATTTCAGGGAAATAACAAGCAAACAAGCAACAAGCATACAAACAAAGCTAGATTCAGCAGGCCTGGATCTAGTCTATGCTACAGCAAACAAGGTATACCAATTTCAGTAAGAAACAGTTCAAATATGCAGGCACTATAAGCCTTTAATCAGAAATTCCCTGCTTAGAAGTGCAGAGTCCAGCCTCTCCTCCCACAAGAGTGCAGACCACGAACCTTCCTAATGTAAAATAACTGGCCTGAAGCCCAAGTGCTTAAACTAGAACTAATACACTTTTAGAATAACAGACACTGAGCCCTCAGTCAGCAGTTCCCAACTTAGAAGGATGTAAGCTACCTGTCCTGTCACCACAGTGCAGGCCACAAACCTTCCTAAAGTAAAACAACTGGTCTGAAGCCCAAGTGCTTAATCCAAAAGACTTAGAATGATAGATACACTTTAATCAAGTTACTACCAAGCAGTAATAAATGCAATTGAATACTTTAAAGAATGCCTGGATATGTGCTCAAGTTATAGAAACAAAGCTAAATTCAGCAGGCCTGGATCTAGTCTATGCTACAGCAAACAAGGTGTACCAATTTCAATAAGAAGCAGTTCAAATGTGCATGCACTATAAGCCTTTAACCAGAAATTCCCAGCTCAGAAGGGCAGAGTCCAGCCTCTCCTCCCACAAGAGTGCAGACCACAAACCCTCTTAATGTAAAATAACTGGCCTGAAGCCCAGGTGCTTAAACCAGAATTAATACACTTTTAGAATAACAGACACTGAGCCCTCAATCAGCAGTTCCCAAACTAGAAGGATGTAAGCTACCTGTTCTGCCACTACAGTGTAGACCACAAACCTTCTTAATGTAAAACAACTGGTTTGAAGCCCAAGTGCTTAAACTAAAAGGCTTAGAATGAGTTACACCAAGCAGTAATAAATATAACAGAGTACTATTAGGATGACGCAAAAGCAAAATAAAGTAGGAAGAAACACAAATACAGTAAAAGTAGATACATTTTTTTTTTTGATTGAGCAAATGAGATGGACCCAGGAGTTACAGGACAGAAACAAGTGCAAATGCAGGCCTTCAAATCAGAAAGCTGAGAGAGATGGAAGACCGCCCAAATGGCCAATAATTACAAATTCTGGGCCAGAACCACTCCTTATGTGGTAGACAGGTTACCTAATGCTTACCACTCCCACTGATAAGCTAGAAGGCTTCCCTCCAACACAGAAAGGTTTGGGGGGCTCAGAAGCTTACAAACAGTCCTGGATACAGCAAATCTGTATCTGGAACATTAATTACAGGAAAGATAGGGAACAGGCTTATAATTTTTTTTTTTTTTTCAGAAAAGTAGCAAAAACAGTAGTAAAAACAATGTACATGCAGTGCAACCTGGCACACTTGAGTGACTTAGCCAACCTGCTAGCAGATAGGTTCAGCGCAAACTCCACCCCCTGTCTCCCCCAAATGTCCTCACGACATACCTGATACTTGTCTTGCACCTCATATCTCCATAGATTGGGTTAAAATCCCTATCCAAGGCAAAGTACACCGCTTCCATAGGACCTGAGAGTATCCCAGGCTGTATTCTGCACCATCTCCGGCAAGAACTGGTTTTGCCATTGAGTATCCTATTCAACCCCAGCCTAAGTACAGGCTTCATTCCAGCAGAATGGAGAACTGCCATTGTCATCCCCTTGTCATCTCCTTGCACAAAGGTGGTGCCAATACTGACCCTGGAAATTATCGCCCCATTAGCTTGACAAGTCTGAGCTGTAAAACTGTGGAGCATTTTATTATGGATCTCATAAACAAGGCCATAGGCAATCTTAAAAACTTGACCCCACCCAGTTCGGATTCATCAAGGGCAGATCTTGCTTGTTGAACCTGGTTGACTTCTTTGAGACTATCACCAAGGCACAGGATGAGGGAAAGTCAGTACATACAGCTTACTTTGACATGGATAAGGCCTTTGAAACAATTCCCCACTCAGGAATCATAGAAAAGCTAACACAACTTGGCATAAATCCCTATCTCATCAGGTAGATGGCCAACTGGCTCAACAACAGGACTCTCAAAGTCAAAACAAGTGCTTCCACCTGTGATAGCAGACCTGTCACTAGTGGAGTTCCCCAGGGATCTGTCCTGGGGACCCTACTGTTTGGCATCTACTTCACAGAGGTCCAGGCAAAGACAAAAGACCTGTGGCTGTCCAAGTTTTCAGACGACTGTAAGGCAGGTGCTGTCACTGATACTCCAAATTATGTTATACCTACAATCAACTGTGTTACTAACTGAGTTAAGTACAAACTTGCAGTGTTAAAGATTGTTTAATTGCACTGTTTGTTTTATTTTTCTGTGTATTTAATTGTTTCATTGGTCTGGGTCTGTCTCTAGTTATTTATTTTTCTATTTAATTGCTTCATAGAATACTTTGGTCTCTCTTTGTCTGTGCAGTTAGTGGGGGCTGTTGTGCTTCACTTCATTGATATCCAGTGTTAAACTCTTAGCCTAGACGGTTTCTGCGTATTTTTAAGTGTTAGTAACATATCTTTGAATGTATTACAGCTCAGTATCTTGAGTTGTTTGGCTTCTGCTACATACCTACAATCAACTGCATTACTAGCTGAGTTAAGTACAAACTTGTAGTGTTAAAGATTGTACTGCATTTTATTTTATCTTTCTGTGTATTTAATTGTTTCATTGGTTTGTGTCTCTGTAGTTATTTATTTTTCTATTTAAATGTTTCATAGAATACTGTGGTCTCTCCCTTTCTCTGCAGTTAGTGGGGGCTATTTTGTTTCACTTCATTGGTATTCAGTGTTAAACTCTTAGCCTAGAGAGTTTCTGTGTATTTATAAGTGTTAGTCGCATATCTTTAAATTTATTACTGCTCAATATCCTGAGTTGTTTAGCTTCTGCTACATACCTACAATGAACTGCAT
Source organism: Protopterus annectens (assembly GCF_019279795.1). NCBI lineage: Eukaryota > Metazoa > Chordata > Ceratodontiformes > Protopteridae > Protopterus > Protopterus annectens. The sequence goes on along the minus strand of NC_056731.1, from coordinate 1,487,140,536 downwards.
TACTAGCTGAGTTAAGTACAAACTTGCAGTGTTAATGATTGTATTGCATTTTATTTTATTTTTCTGTGTATTTAATAGTTTCATTGGTCTGTGTCTCTCTGTAGTTATTTATTTTTCTATTTAATTGTTTCATAGAATACTGTTGTCTCTCCCCTGTCTCTGCAGTTAGTGGGGGCTATTGTTTCACTTCATTGATATTCATTGTTAAACTCTTAGCCTAGAGGGTATTTGTGTATTTATAAGTGTTAGTCACATATCTCTGAATTTATTACTACTCAATATCTTGAATTGTTTGGCTTCTGCTGCATACATACAATTGACTGCATTACTAGCTGAGTTAAGTACAAACATGCAATGTTAAAGATTGTACTGCATTTTATTTTATTTTTCTGTGTATTTAATTGTTTCATTGGTCTGTGTCTCTCTGTAGTTATTTATTTTTCTATTTAATTGTTTCATAGAATACTGTGGTCTCTCTCTGTCTCTGCAGTTAGTGGGGCCTATTGTGTTTCACTTCATTGATATTCAGTGTTAAACTCTTAGCTTAGAGAGTTTGTGTGTATTTATAAGTGTTATTCACATATCTTTAAATTTATTACTGCTCAATATATTGAGTTGTTTGGCTTCTGCTACATACCTACAATGAACTGCATTACTAGCTGAGTTAAGTAAAAACTTGCAGTGTTAAAGATTGTATTGCATTTTATTTTATTTCTCTGTGTATTTAATTGTTTCATTGGTCTGTGTCTCTCTGTAATTTGTTTTTCTATTTAATTGTTTCATAGAATACTGTGGTCTCTCTCTCTCTGCAGTTAGCTTGGGCTATTGTGTTTCACTTCATTGATATACAGTGTTAAACTCTTAGTCAAGAGGGCTTCTGTGTATTTATAAGTGTTAGTCACATATCTTCGAATTTATTACTGCTCAATATCTGAGTTGTTTGGCTTCTGCTACATACCTACAATCAACTGCATTACTAGTTGAGTTAATTACAAACTTGCAGTGTTAAGGATTGTACTGCATTTTATTTTATTTTTCTGTGTTTTTAATTGTTTCAATGGTCTGTGTCTCTCTGTAGTTATTTATTTTTTTATTTAATTGTTTCATAGAATACTGTGGTCTCTCTTTGTCTCTGCAAATAGTTTTCCACCCGCCCTCCCTAGTCTTGTTCTGGTATTAATCTTGGTTGATTTGGAATTGCCCGCCTCTCCTGTAAATTTGTGTTTGGACACTCCTCCTGGGTTTATCTCATTTGTTCACTCAACCGAGTACACTGAGATCATATTTTTACTTCAGACACTCCTGTCAGTCCCATCTGTTCAGCTCTATCCCAGCTCAATTCCAGTTGAGTGTCACTGGGTCATTCTAATACAGAGAGAACATTTGCGAAGGGCAAGCCACTTAGGTCCTTAATTTTGAGTTATCTTCTCTTTCTCCTTTCTCCCTTTCCACTTTCCAAAAAAAACTCTAAGCTTGTTTCCTGCCTTTCCTGTAACTGGTTTAGTCCAGATACATATTTGCTGTAACCAGGAGTGTTTGTAAGCTTCTGAGCCTCCAAGACTTTCTGTGTTGGAGGGACGCCTTCTAGCTTATCAGTGGGAGTGGTAAGCACTAGGTAGCCTATCTACCACAAGAGTGGTTTCTGGCCCAGAAATTGTAGTTTATTGGCTGTTTGGCAGTTTTTCCATCTCTTTCAACTTACTGACTTAAAAGCCCGCATTTGCTCTTGTTTCCCATCTTTCCTGTAACTAGTCTAGTCCAGATACAGATTTGCTGTGTCCAAAACTGTGTGTAAGCTTCTGAGCCCCCAAGCCTTTCTGTGTTGTAGGGAAGCCTTCTAGCTTATTAGTGGGAGTGGTATGCACTAGGTAGCCTATCTATCACAAGAGTGATTTATAACCCAGAAACTCCACAACACGTACAAATATGACTCTGTCATTGTCCATATTGGTGTGACTACCTGAGATGTACCTCCCTGGAATACATAAAAAGAGACATGGATGAGCTCTCCGATCTTGTACCCCAGGCAGGTATGACCCTAGCCCTGAGTAGCATCCTGCCATCGCCCAGAATAATACCGCAGTACAAGGGCAAAATGATTGACTTCAACAACTGGCTAAGCTTCAGGTGTCATTCTAAGTGTATCCGGTATCTGTCTGCCTGGGATGACATGGTCGACAGACCACAATGCTTTGCCAGAGATGGCTTGCACCTGTCGCCCCTGGGATTCCGGATACTGGCTAAGGCTCAAATGACAAATTCACCACAATCACAGAAACAGACAGGCAAAAACCGAGGGTAATGCTACTCAATGCTAGAAATATAAATCCCAAAATGCACTCACTTGAGGCACTCCTTAAAATGGAGAACATTGATATCTGTGCAGTGACTGAGACCTGGTTCAAGGCTCTAGAGAGCACCCCTGGATTACCAGGCTATAACTCATACCACACTTTTCGGCCATCTAACCTGGACCAGAACACCAAAGGTGGAGGTGTACCCATATTCATTAAGGATATCCACACCTCCAGGCTAGTTGCGCAGCATAATGCATCCGAGGTTATCCAAGTGCAACTAACTCTGGGAAAAACTGCAATCCAAATTGTAGCTTGCTACAGATCCCCCCACCATGCCCCAGGATTCCCACTCCACTTTTCTTGATATACTGGAAAATATTAGGGTTCAACCAAATACCCTAATAATGGGCGATTTCAACTACGCCACCATTAACTGGGAAAGGTACTCATGCACCAACTTCTTCACTCAACGCTTTCTGGAATTCATAAATTCCAATGCCCTGGATCAACTTATCCACACCCCAACCAGGAGCAACAATATCCTAGACCTAGTCATTACCAACATGAGTGACGGGGGTTCCACACCTGAAATCAACTCCTCGTTGGTCAGATCTGACCCTAGATATCCACATCCCACCCCCACCCACCATTAAGGAAGCCATGGTAAAAAATTTCTCCAAAGCAAACTTCATGCCTCTTAAGACAAAAGTGGTGAACTTCATGACACCCATGCAGATGGACGATACAGTTACGACTGCTGAATCCTACACAAATGCACTCTGTAAGCACTTACACGAGTGCATGGATCGTGCTATCCCAAACAGAACCAAGATGCTATCCTCCAAAAAAAGGAAGCCAATCTGGTGGTCCCCTGCCATAAACAAACTCTACAACAGAAGGAAGAAACTGTTGCAAAAGAGAGTAAAATCCCATGAGTGGAGGAGCTCCCTGGTCAGCCTCAGTAAGTACCTGAGATCCCTTATAAGATCCTCCAAAGCTAGCTATGAAAACAAAATCACCACTGATTCTAAGGGCAACCACAAAGCATTCTATAGCTATGTCAAGAATCTCAATGGCAACACCCAGATCTGCTCTGAGTTACAGCACAACAGTACGAAAATTACAGAACCAACTGATATTGCCAACATCCTGGCAGATAGGTTCAGTGCTAACTTTACCCCCTCTCACCCCTAAAAGTCCCATATCTATACAGGAAGAATGCAGAGTCCCTGTAATCACATCTATGCAGGTAAAAGTTGCACTCTCTAAAACCAAAAACACAGCATCCATGGGAAAGGACAACATCCCAGGCTGCATTTTACATGAACTTCAGAACGAACTGGCTCCCCACCTAAGCACCATGTTCAATCATAGTCTCACATCAGGCTTTGTAACCACTGGATGACACACAAGAACAGTTATCCCACTCCACAAAGGGGGAGCCATCACTAATACTGGGAACTATCATCCTATTAACCTGATGAGCCTGGTCTGCAAGGTCATGGAACGTATAATCATGGAACTCATAAACAAAGACATTGGTAACCTCCAAACTCTGGACCCCACCCAGTTCAGGTTTGTGAAAGGCAGATCATGCCTTCTGAACCTGATTGACTTATTTGAGGCAGTCCCGAAAGACATAGACGAGGGTATGGTGGTTCACACAGCCTATCTTGACCTCACCAAGGCTTTTGACACCATCCCCCATTCTGGAATTATAGCTAAACTCACTAAACTAGGTATAAATCCCTATGTCACAAGATGAGTTGCCAACTGGCTCACTGACAGAACCCACAATGTAAAAGTTTCAGACTCCAAATCTGACTTCAAACCAGTGACAAGTAGAGTACCACAGAGTTCAGTCCTGGGACCTCTCCTGTTTGGTGTCTACTTTTCTCAAGTACAAGCTAACACAGAAGGCCTCTGGCTAATGAAGTTCACTGATGGCTGCAAACTAGGAGCCATAGTCGAGTCCCCAAATGATGTGGACATCCTACAGAAGGGCCTCGCTGAGGCTGATGCCTGGTGTCAGAGGCATGGCCTCAAGCTCAATGCCAAAAAGTGCATTGTCATCCCCTTTGGTAAAAACTCTGTACCCATGAACTACCACATAAATGGCAGTCTACATAACAGCAAATGTGTAATAAGAGACCTTGGGACCCAAGTGGACAATAGTCTCTCCTTTGATAATCACATCGCCACAGTAATCAGGAAATTATTCTATGTGGCACACCTCATCACAAAAGGGTTCACATCCAGGAAAACAGAGGTCATTGTTCCTCTCTACTCGGCACTCATTAGACTCATTTTAGAGTACAATGCACCTTTTGGAATGTACCTCATAAGGCATCTGCAGCAGCTGGAAAGACCACAGAAGTACCTCACAAAGAGGATTACTGGCCTCAAACAGATGCCCTACACTGACCATCTCAAAAAACTCCAGCTTTACTCTGCAGCATATCACCTACTCCAAGGAGATCTCTGCCTAACATATAAAGCTATGTTAAACCCAGAGCTGTTGGACATGCTACACCTTAAGAAACCCAAATCCCTCTGAGCTACATGCCTACATGCTCTAGGGACCTAAACCTTTTCACCACAATAAACAGGACATGCTGGAGGGAGAGATTCCTGTCCCAAAGTCTTCCCATAGTCTAGAACAAGCTACCCATCTATGTCAAGCAAAGTTCTTCATTAGCACTCTTCAAGAAAAATCTTGTTGAGTGGATGGGAAATAGGAAATACACCCCGGGGATCACTTCTGTGGTTCTGCTCGACAGGGGCACAGGAAATTAACTTTCTTGGGTGGTGTAAGCCAGGGTACCTTGTTTGCTAGGCTTACTTAGGCCCTTGGGCCAATAGCCTAGTACCTACCTAAGAACCTATGAACATACTAAAAGAGTGTATTACAGCAACTAATGATTGATACCAAAGTCATGGCCTTAAGCTAAACACAAAAAAATGTATCATCATACCATTCAGCAAAAACATGGCCCCTACTGATTACCACATCAGTGGCAACCCCCTAAAGACACATCCTATGATGAGAGACCTGGCTACTCAGGTTGATAACAATTTCACATCTGGCCATCATTTAGCAGCAGTGGTCAGAAAAGACTTTTACTTGGTTCATGTCATGGGAATTGCATCTAGGAAAAAAGGAGATTATTACCTCTCTATACTCCTCCCTCATTAGACCAATAATTGAGTATAATGCCCCATTTGGTATATACCTCTCCAAATATCTGCACCAAATGGATAGGCCACAGAAATGCCTCACAAAGAGAAATCATGGCCTCCAACACCTGTCCTATGTGGACAGGCTCAAATCACTCTACTTGGTATCATATAGATTGATCAAAGGTGATCTGTGTCTTGCCTTCAAGGCAATCTCAGATCCTGCCATACTAGAGATGCTCCATATCCGTAAGTCTAACTCCTGGCACATTACCCACTTGAAAGGCCTGAATCTAATATGCAACATCAACAAAACCTGCTGGAGAGACAGGTTTGTCTCCCAAAGGCTGCCGTGTCTCTGGAATAGACTTCTCAAACACGTCAAATAGAGTACCTCACTGACCCTCTTTAAGCACAACCTTGATGAGTGGATGGGAAACCACAAATTTGTCCCAGGGGTTCCACCTGTGTCCCTCATTGACAGGGGTGACAGGTGCTGACTGAGGTTCCTTTTTGGGGATAAACTCTTGGCTAGGCTTGTAAACCTAGTAACCTCCTATGATTCTTTGGTCCTACGATCTAGGAAAGATTCTTAACTGGGCTGAATTCTAAAGTAACCAAAGAACTGATCCTAAAACCATTGCTAAAACCTTCAATAAGAAACTGAGCAACTTTAGTATTAGGGTAATCTGACAGTAACTATTCCAATTTAGCTAATTTCACTGGGGAGTGAGAATGTTTACCCCCTGGCCTGCCCCTTTGACATGTTTTTTGTTGAGCTGGGAAATTACAACTTCCACTGAATGTGTTGGTCTGCAAAAAGAGTGTGTTATTCTCCTGATAAATTGACAAGTTGTTATGTGACAGACCACTATTGAATAGATGGCTGTCCTTTGCCACACAAAGGGCATGAATGGAGAAAAGTACAAATGGGCCATAAGTACCTGCCACTGTTAAATGCCCAGCAGTGTTTAACCTCATCTGTACTTCTAGTGGTGCCATCACGGTCTACTGAATTAGGTTTATCCAAAATGGCACTTAGCCCAATAGCATGCCTTTGTTCCCATTTCATTGATTTGCCAAAGGCTTTTTTATGTTTAGTCTCCATTTGAGGATCATTTTCACTGCTGAATTAAAGGTAGGTGATGTTAGTTATGTCACCAGGTAGGAGACAGAAACACAGCTATTATGTAAAAAAGATGAAACCCTACCATATTACAAAATCACTGACACTTGATATTCTTGGTATGTTACAGAATAAATTACTGAGAAATCTTGAAGTTGAGCATCTATGTGAAGTTAAGACTGACACTTCAGTGAATAAGATATTGTTACCACATCAGCTGTACCCTACCAAGATTCACTGAGATTCAGGAAATGCAAGCGATATCATGACAATTTAGTGATACAGTCACTGCTAAAGCAGTGTGTGTACCCTACTGGTGGAGACCTTTGTACCTATAACAACGTATGCTGAAAGGTAGAATTAACTAATATGAAAAGATAACAGCTGTAAATAGCAAATGGGGGTTACTGCTAGATTAAAAATACACAAAGTTTTCCAAAACAGGATACTGGATGATAAATTTTGAAAGTACACTTTCTCATTAATCTAATTTTTGTAGGAATTTCTCGATAAACCTCATTTGTGGTCTGGAAGCAGGCCATCATATAAAATGATGCATATTGTATTTGATTTAAAATGAAAATAGTTATTAATTGCATTAGCTGTGCATAATTTAAAAGTGTTTTATTTTAATAATACAAATTTTTATGGCTGATTACTCACTGCTTTATTCATAAGCTGCATTACATCATCATGAAACTGCTCTTCTGAACATTTTACAGTTTATGTCAAAGGAAAAGAGATATTCCATTTGGAGTTTGGAAATCTATCCAACTACCCAAAGTTTAAAACTTCACAAGGGTCGCTGCTGTCCTTTTCTTTCAGTTTACTTAGGACTATTACGTGGACTTTGCAAATCCTATTTAGCTGAGGCAACAACTTCAACATGCTTGCATTATAGACTTGATAAACTTTATTTACATCTTTGGCTTTAGTCATCGACTGTAAGTAATTGAAAATAATCTATACTGATGAAGTTAGAGCTTTTCAGTCAATAATGTTTCCACATGAAACATTTTATTTTCTTTTTCATTCAGTTGCAGTACTGTTGTGTATGAGAAATCAGATCATTTTAAAAGTAAAGAATTTAGATTTTTTTATTTGACAGAAATTGTGGCTGATGTCTTATTTTTCAAGTGAAAATTGTCCTTATGATATCAATGTGACTACTGCTATGAAGTCTTTTGAATAGAGAGTTTGTCTGGCTCTCAGCTATTCCTACACAATGTTGGTTTGCTGATTAATAGAGAGATGAGTAACAAAGATCATGTAATCAGATTGCAGACTAATTGGTAGCAGCAATCTGTGAATATGCCCCCCCCCCATGTATAAGGAAGTAGTAACCCAAAAATAAACTGACAGGCCAAAAAGCGCCATTAAGATGACAGAGTGGACTACTGAAAATAAGAAAGAAATTGTGTGTTGTTACTATTATGCAAGAGACCCAGAATTTCTAGACAAAAAATACTGAAAAGGATTAAGAAAGAAATTATAGGAAAGAAAAATACTTGCATAAGAAGAACTGTCAAAAGCTTCCAGTACAAATTTGTGCTCATTAAAACAACAGATTCATGAACCACTTTACATGAACAAAGAAATTTTGGGCCACTTGTAAGAAGTGACACTGAAAATGCAAAAAGATAAAGAACAAAACATAGAGATTTTTGAAAGATATAAAAAAGAAGCATGGACATGGGAAAGAAAAATAGATCTGATATGGTACCATATTTATAAAAAAGAGAATGCCAAATTAGTCAATACAAAAAAGCAGCCCTGAAGGTATTTAAGGTGAAATACAGGCAAAGGTACCCACATATAGAACATTTCACAATAGAAAAACTAAGATCACAAACGGGGGATGTAGAACAGAAGATTACCAAAGTAGAAGTTAAACAAATAGAATCTGAAGTTATGGAATACTTGTGAAGCAAAGGATTTAGTTTAGAAAGTCTAACACAGGGTATGTCATAACATGATGAAACAATGAGTCCCCTAATCAAGGAGAAACAGGTGGAACAGGAAGCATCTAATCACTTGCCACATAAAGATGCTCCAGAGCCTTCAGCAGGAAACCAGTATAAATGTTCAGTTGGAGGTACACAGCAAGGGAAAGAGCAGGAAACAGTGGCAACTCTGATGAAGTCAATGTTGTGACATCTGAAGAGGAAATATGTACATGGTAAAAGAAAAATAAATTTAATATCATGCAATATTTGTACAAAAGAGAAAGGAAAACTAATCAATACAAAAAAGCAGCACCAAAGATATTTGAAGAGAAATACAGGCAAAGGCATCCAAATATGGACAATTTCACAGTACAAAAAATAAGAAAACAAGGGGAGAAATAGAAAAGAATCTTATTAATGGAGAAATTAAAGAAGGTATGGATTACCTGTGAATTGAAGTGAAGTAACGTGAAGGCTTTAGTATACAAAATCCAACTCAGGTAATGTCACAGCATGATGTAACAGTGAGTTCCCAAGTTAAGGAGAAACATGTGGAACAGGAAACATCTAATAATTTGCCACAAGAAGATGCTCTGGAGCCTTCAGCTAGAAACCAGTGCAAAAGTTCAGTTGGAGTTGCATAGCAAGAGAAGAGCAGGAAACAGTGGCGAGTCTGATGCAGTTAATGTTGTGGAGTGGTAGGCCAATGAGTTTTCAAATGAAAGAACAATGGATGACACAGGATGAAGATGAAGAGAATATGCCACAGGAAGATGTTTGCAACTTTCTGTAGAATGCCCACATGAAACATATAGCAAAGAATGTGCCCTCAGTTTATGAGAAAATGATCTAAGGGAAGACTTACGTGATTTAATAGGGATGAATAGACATATTAAAATCAGTGAAGGAAATAGATTACAGAAAGTAAATAAGACTCAAAATGTTAGAACTCTAATAAAACAAAAGAACACAGTAATAAGGGCTATTAACAGATGTAAACAGAAGGTATTACTGTGCAGCTAAATTGATAGCAGGTAAGGTTGTAGCACAAAAATGCAGAACAATAAGGGAAAGGAAGGGAAGAAATAAAATGCCAGCATGCATCAAACAGACAAAATGGTAAAGCGTGTAAACAAGAAGTCTTGCTGTTAGAAGAGTATAGAAGAGAGAACAAATCAACAGAAACACTTAGACAGGTAGATGTGATGTGCAGTATCAGAATAGACCAGGACCTATCATACTCAATTGCAAATAATAAACTAAAGGTATCAACACAGACATAAATTTAGAAGAGATGCAGAAAAAAATAAAGGAAAATTGCAAAATATGCAATTAATTGATGACCCAAAAAAACCAATAGAGAATTGGGAAACAAAGCAAAAGGAATAGAAACACCACTAAAAAGGAAGAAATAGACACATCCTGGAGAAATATTTATGAAGATCCTGTGGAACATAACACATATGCTAAATGGATAGAAGAAGTAAAAAAAAAAAAACGATAAGAAGTTGAAATATAAATGATATGAAATAGGATGAAGTAACAGGAAATTGAAACAGAATTAAGAAAAGCTCCTAATTGGAAAACCCAGGCCCAGATACAATACCCAACGTCTGCCTTAATGTATTAACATGTTTAGATAAAGACTTAACCTTGAATAAAAACTTCTTACATTCACATCCTGAACAGACACTTATCTGCTTAACAGGAAAAATGATACTCCATCCTAGTTAACAACATGGAAATGATACTCCTCCTCAAGAGTGAACCTACAAGCCAAACTCAAAACTATAAACCAATAACTTGCTATCCATCAATGTATAAACTATGACTGGAATTGATGCCAACGGAGTTTATAGTCATTTAGAAAAAAACTCTGTTATGCAACAGAACAAAGAGTAACAAAAAGTCATATGGAACAAAAGATCATTTGTTGCTAAATAAAGTCATAATGGAGAATTGTAAAAGGGAAATCATCTAAAAAGGTGTGGGGACTGCAGTGCAGAACTTAAAACCAAAAGAAAAAAAGCTATCTCCAAAGGATGCCACACCTGAAGCTCAAAAGTAGTAACAGGATGATTCACCACCACACTTCCAGTAGAAAACCCAATATTTAATGTGCCATATTAAGAGAGCAATCCTTTTGGTTGGTGACTACTCCAAATGTAGTACTAAATAACGAACATAAAACAAAATATAAAACAAAATTACTGAAGCTGAGTGCTTTCAACCCTAAATTTAAATCAGACTTCTTCAGAACTAATAAAAAGCTTCAAATGTGGGCATTGTTTTATGAGGTGTGAAATAGCTCAGTGCTGGCTGACAGGATTGGGGTCATGTATAGCTGATAAAATGTCTAAAAAGTGTATGAAACACTTAGTTGAATAAACAGTGATCTTCTTATTTGCTCAGAGTAATGTCTGTATGCATTTATACTGCTTAGTCACACCGATAAATACTGCAAAATTTAATTGTGCTGATGGACGTTTAACAATTAAACACTCAGTTGTGCAAGAGGCACACTATTGCAAAGCTGACAGCAAAGCAAGCATTCTGAGTATACCTCTCAGCAGTCCAGATTTTGGTCTGTACCTCATAATATTTTTGGTTTTCTGGCAAATCACTCAGGATTGAAGTCAATAAATAATGACCTACATCTGAATTTCAGACTTCATATCCTTCAGAAAATGCATGCTAACACATATCCTATTATTATATCAACTTTGTTAGTTTATAACAGCAATATTTAAAATCTGTCTCTATTTTGGGTGTCTTTGTCCCCTATATTGTATTAGGCTTTATCGAGATGTCCTCTGGCAAGAGTTGAGATGTATGATGAGCATATAGCAGGAGTGCTGTTCTGTATCGTGTGAGTGTGGACAAACTAACTCTACATCACACTGACTAACTGAAACATAATTATAGAACACACCTTTAAAAATTTATTAACAATATTTAATTGACTTAGCATTTGCTGTCTTATCTGTACATAGCTATTCATTAAATTTGTTATATACTGCAGAACACATTTAAGGAATGCTGGTCTTCATTTACCAGCAGTTTTCTCCTTAATATTTTTCACAAAAATTGTTTACTTCAATTAATAAATTTTCAGATTATATGTTTGTTTAAAATATCTCATTGTGTAGCATAGAAATTTATAGAATTTTATTGATCTGCATATTTATTAATATGAAACTAGAAATGTATGTGTGTTATTGTGCAATGCACAAAATACACAATTCAGCAATTCTTATGATTGTATCAGATTATGTTTTCAAAGTATAACTGCTAGTGCATAATAGAAAGCTTCTAGATATGCTGTATGTTGCGATACTGTGATGTCAGGGATGCATTCTAAGTCACTTGGTTTCAGCTCATGCTTTGCGTCCATGCTGATTTCGTATAATGCATCAAGCTTTTTATATCCTATATTTTATTAGCTTATCACTGCATTCACAGATATTTTAGTGGTGTGAAGTACAATAGCAGAAGCTGGATGTAATAAATACTAGCCCTGTACAGTGGCAAATCTTTTCTTCAGATATTGTGACACTCATCAGAGATCTACAGAGATCTTCCTTGTTCTTCGTGGATAGTTTCAACACTCAGAATGAATCTAACAAGGAGTGCAGTGATGGCTACTGTTATTAAATAAAGCCTTTCTTCTGCAATGGTGTTTATTGGCTAGAAAGGTGGCAACAGGCAGAGCACAAGAAAAAGAAAATAAAGTGCAAAGGAAATTAAAATAAATGTGTAGACACTTTAAATTCATCCTTGCACAGTCAAATGATGCACAGTTTACCATGGATTCTTTGAACTTCAGGTTTGTTCCTACAGTTTCTTCATCTTGGTAAGATTAACATAGATGTATGCCTTTTATGGAGATTTACAAGGGAAGGTCCTTTAACAAATGCACTTATGACACATGGTTTTGTGTCCAAACCGATTTCTGTTGATGTTTCCTATTATGATGACAAGCTAGATTTAGACATTTGTTTGGCATTGTTTTTCATGCATGCTGTGGAGTTTCATTGTTCTTTATCAGATATGCCTAGGTTTGAGATGTGTGATAAAACTGTTACTTACTCATACTAGCGATGATAGTAAGCTGTGACTTTTCTTAATGCTGTAGTTCAGCTGTTGTCTGCAGTTATTGGTTATACACATATTGGGCAGTATTCATAGTCTTGGGCTTCATATTTTCATAGAGGTGGCCCACTAAGACTGGTGCTACATGGATATAGAAATCCCAGACTTTCAGCATGCATACCTACAAATGAAGCAATTGTTGTAAATTCTCCTTCCATCACAAAATCACAATATACTTAATGCATAAGTGATGGGGGAGAGGGCTACTGCACTAGTAAAGGGCTTTACTCATATGGTGCAAGTACATTTCATAGTCATGAATTTATAATGAATTAATTTGCATATTACGCATGCAAGTGGCCCTGAACCAATGCCAGTAAGCAGCAGTTTTCCAGGTTAATGCAGAGATGTGAAGGGAGACTGGTTTGTGCTCAAACATACTTGGACAATTTGCTGAAGGGGTCATTTAGGTGAATGTTTCATTTTTGTGCTTGTGCATACCTAGACATTTTACTGAAGGGGTCACTTGGGTGAATGTTTCATTTTGGTGCGTGTGCATAGCGGGGCATGTTACTGAAGGGGTTGCTTGGGTCAGTGTTTCATTTTGGTGCTTGTGCATACTAGAGCATGTTACTGAATGGGTGACTTGGTGAAATGTTTCATTTTGGTGCGTGTGCATACTCTGACATTTTACTGAAGGTGTCACTTTGGGAGATGTTTCTTTTTGGTGCTTGTGTATACTAGGACATGATACTGAAGGGGTCTCTTGGAGAAATGTTTCATTTTAGTGCTTATCCATACCTTTACATTTTACTGAAGTGACCATTTGTGGAAATGTTCATTTTGGTACTTTTGCAAACTAGGAAATGTTATTGAAGGGGTCACTTGGGGAAATGTTTCATTTTGGTGCTTGTGCATACTAGGACTTGTTACTGAAGGAGTTGCTTGGGGAAATGTTTCATTTTGGTGCTTGTGGGTACTAGGAAATGCTACTTGTAGATTAGTGTGCAAGTGATATGTGTGCTATGTCTTTAAAAAGCATGTCAAGGCTCTACATGCACGAATAAATTCCAGATACGTACAATCCCTAGTACCATTCTGAAAGAATAGCCAGGGAGAGAGCATGCAAGATCACAGTTGTTAATTTGTATACAAGTTACTTAAGTTAAGTCAGTAATCTTCTATAGTGATGTGTTTGTATACAATAAACCTGCTTGAACAGAACCCATGAAGACTCTTCTATTGTGTCCTAGATAAGAGAGTGACACGGTGTCAGTACCAGGATCGAAGAGAATATTATTCAGAGTCATGAGGGGTAGAGATGACAGTGAAGGTAAAACTGAGAGAAAAAGACCACAAACTGAGCCAGAAAAGAATCAAAGATAATGAGAAATAGCACAAACTGTTTATTTGATACGAAAGACAAAAATGGGCATTACAAGGGCACAAACCGCATTACTGAACAAGCAGAAAGCACAAAAAGTTTGTTAACTAAAGGAAATGTTTAAAATAAAAGTATTTGATGAAACAATTAACACTAAAGCAAAACGAGTATGTTTAAAGCAAAATGAGTATGTTTAAATAAAATCAAGTTATTTTTAAAACAAAACAAGTGGATTTAAAGCAAAACAAGTGTGTTTAAGGCAAAGTTGGGCAAGTTCAGAGTAAAACGAGCACAAGAAAAGTACGTTGGGCATAAAAAGGGCTTAAATAAGCAAAATGAATATAATAGGCAAAAAGGGCACATTAAGCGAAAATAAAGCAAGGCGACTGCATGTGTTTTGGCAAAGTGCTGTGTTTTTAACTATGACTTTGTATTGTATTAAAGGCATAACTAAAGTTATTCAAAGCATCTTAAAGTGTGTAAAAGTGCTTACAGAGTGTGCTTATTACTGTGTATGTATTGGAAAGAGTTGTGTGTAAAGTGTAACTATTTTGTGAAAAACAGTCAAAGTATAGCCATTTTGAAAAGTTCTTGTGCTGGGTGCATCTATTCGCAAAGTGCCGTCATTATAGAGTGCTTCTCGTACTGTAAAGATTTGCCTAGCAAGGTACAGCTATTTTGGGGACATTTCAGTGTGCTGTATGCAGTTATTCGCAAAGTGCAATTGCTTCAAAGTCTTACTGAGTTTTGGGCAAGAGATGTTCGATTTATTCACATTGTGTAGCTACTTGATATGTTTCTTACACTGATAAGTAGTGATTCTTGCAAAAGATGACATTACAAGAATATTACAGCATCCAAGAATTATTCAGTCACATTGTAAAATTGTTGAAATGTTTCTTAAAATGATGATAAATGACTTTAGAGAAAGGATGATAAATTACTTTAACATTTTAGCCTTTCAAAATGACTTTACAAAAGTATAAAGTGCCTAAGAAGTTTATTTCACAAAGTCCAGCTATTCAAAGGTACTACGAGTCTGTCTAGTAGCATAATTTTGAAAAGGCAAAAGGTATAAATTCAGAAGCGGAAAGGCATTGGACAAAGTTACAAATACTGGCATAAGGTTCTGGCATATGTGCATGTGTGTATGTTTGTGCTTATTTGCAAAATTCTTCACTGGTGTGTGTTAATATGGCAGATGGAGTTAAAAAAACCCTACCACTTGTATTTGATTGGAATATTGTAGAGAAATGGAGAATATTTGAGCAAGAGTACAATATTTTTATACAAGCAGCTTATGCAGCTAGAGATGCAGGCGCCAGTCTTCATTTGTGCATGCACCTGCAGTATATGAAGAAGGTGAAAGCCATCATATTGTTGTACAGGCTGAATCAAAGAAAGACCCCGAGTGTTTGAAGTGCAAGTTCAGAGAAATGTGTAACCCCCAGATGAATATTACATCAGAGGGGCATTTGTTTCACAAAAGATCAGAAACCAGGGGAAACATTTGTAGCGTATATAACTGACTTGAGAAGCAGAGCTAAAATGTGTCGGTTTGGTGACTTAAAAAATGAGCTAATAATGGGCAGGCCTGTGTGCGGTATTAATAGTCCTGCTGTGAGAAAGATTTTACTTTGTGATGGTGATTTAACATTAAGCAAAGCCATAGAGATTTGTGAAATCCATGAGATGACAGAAAAACACAGATATGCCTTTTTTTTCTCCAAAATCTCTTTATTCAGTTTTTCAATAATAACAATAATGCAACATTTCAAAAAACATAAGTCGGCAATACATATAAAGAAAAACAACCCTAAAAGCTGAATACTAAATATATATACTATGCACACTAGAAGTCACTACATCAGCAAACAGAGGAGAGAAATACTTCTTAACATCATTTGAAAGATGAGAGATAGTGTAAGGGACATAGTTTATAAAGAGATAGAGGTAGAAATTCAATCACTTGTTATAGTAGGTATACTAGGGAAAGTATTTAGGTGTATAGACAGGAAAGGAGAAAAGCTGCTTATAATGCAAGCTTTGCTTAATATAAGTTTGTCTTAGCAGGTCAGTGTGAGGTCTATTTTTCGTTCTTGAGAATTACATCTAGTAGATAACCCCAGTATTACTGATAGTAATGTTTTTGTTTTGTTGTATAAACTAATTTGTGTGTTGAGATATATCTAATTGCTAGTTTGCTAAAGTCTTCCCATGTGATTAGAGATGTGATAGTCCAGTTTTTTGTAATGTAAAATCTATGTGATAAGGATATGTTTTAACATTTTTGGAAGTTCATTTGTGTTGGCGTGCAGTATAGCCATCTCCCATGACAGGGTTGTTTTTTCATGTCCCATTTTCTCTAATCTAGCTCTTAAAGAGCACCATAGGTTGTGTACCTTACTACAGTTCCACATAATATGGAGAATATCAGCTGTTTGGTTTGGACAGTGCAGGCATATGGGCGAAAATTTGGGATTGAACTTATTTAGCTTTGATGGGGTATAATATACATTGTTATTTATCATAATTATTGTGTATAGCAGCCTCTTAAAGGAAATATACTTGATCGTATTTTCAATGGACAGTCTTTTGCTTTCTTCAGTAAGTAATGGTTTTTTCTGTTGCCAATAAGTTAAGAATAGTAGAGAATTCTGGTATTTTATGCTCATTACAAGTTTATATGTCCTAGAGATTGTTTTTCCTTTAGTCGCAAGATTTTTTAGTATTAGTTATACTAAGTTAATGTCCTGCAGATCGACATTAGTTTTTGAAAATTTAGCATTTATAAGATAATGGATTTGACTAACGATGATAGTATATTTCTTAGGAAGATTGAGTTTCAATCTTAGTTGTAGTATATTGGATTCTTTCCATTTGTAGATTTCCCATAGTGTAAGTTCTTTAATCAGGGGGTAATTGGTTAGATTTAGGGGTTTATTATCTATTAGTAGGTTAGGATTTAGGTGGAGTGGTTGTATAAAGGCAAGAGCATTGAATAGTTCTATTGATTTTAATAACTTTTGAGTAGTTAGGATCATATCTTAATTAGTGGGTGTAAGTTCTTTGTGGATAGAACTTTTTGATTTAGGTTTAAAAAGGGAAGAGATTTGGTGTTATATCCAAGGGATTTAAGTTTTTCAAACCAGATTTTGGTCCACTAAGGTGTCCAAGTATTAACATATGGGTCATGGTTTATTATCTGTATTAGTCTGTAAGCAGCAATTATACTATAATAAAGTTTCAAGTCTGGCAAACCCAATCCCCCCTTATCTTTGGTAAGTACAAGTTTATCATATTTAATTCTAGTAGATTTGGGATACCATAAGAATCTTTATATAGCTTTTTTTTATATCAAGAAATAATTTTTGGGGAATATTTGAGAAGGTGGCATTTAATTGAAAGAGTATTCTTGGTAATAGATTCATCTTGATGACACTAGCTATTGAAAGTAGAGACATATTAATATTCTTCCATCTATTAATATCACTTTCAATGTTGGTCCATGTGCGTAGTAGGTTATTCTTTATGATTTCCTTAAAGTCAAGGGAAAATAGTATTCCTAGGTATTTTATCTGGTAGTTAATCTTGATCTCACTCTCGGGAAAGTAATATTCTTTATGGCCTATAAGAGTCAAGGGAAATACATGGGATTTATTTGAATTTAATTTATAATTAGAGATTTCAGAGAACTCAGCTATCACTTTAAGTATTTTTGAGAGATCAGTGGTGGGAAGTTGAAAATATATATTTAAGTCATCAGCAAAGCAGAGTACATAAGGTTTATATTAAAGATTCTAGGTATGCGATGGAAAGTTTTTTGTGAAATAAACAGGAACAGGTGTTCTAGATAGAGATTAAAGAGGTATGGGAAAATAGGGCAACCTTGCCTTGTGCCATTGGATAAGAGTATAGGGTTAGTTTTGAGCTTATTTAGCTGAATAGTGGTAGAAGCTTTCTGATATAGAACCTTAATTATCCTTATAAATTCCTGAGGAAATCCAAATAAAGGCAATATATTGAATAGGAAATGTAGATTGTCTATCAAAAGCTTAGTTTGCATCAGCAGTGAGAACATATCTGGGGCATTTATCACTGTTAAGAAGTGTGATAGTGGTATCCAAGAAGAGGGTGTTGTCGCTTGTTTGCCTATTTGTCATAAAGCCCATTTGTTCTTGGGAGATGATGGAGGGGAGTATATTTTTAAGTCTATTTGCTATAACATGAGCTAGGATCTTAAGGGTAGTATTTATCAGGGCAATTGGTCTATAGTTGGCTGGGTTTGTTGGGTCAGAGTCTGGTTTGGGAATTAACACAGTTTTGGAGTTATTAAAATAATTATCTGTTATGCCGTATTGTATTATATAATTGAAAACTTGTATAAGACTTTGGAAGTAGGTTCCATGAATTGTTTATAAAATTCAGAGGTGAAGCCATCAGGCCCAAGAGATTTACTTGGTTTGAGTTTGTTTATTGCAGCTTTTATCTCTTTTAGATGCAAGGGTATTTTTAGAAGTTTTTCCTGATCGTCTAAAATTTGTGGAAATGTTATATTATGTATAAAATCACAAAATTTGTCTGTGCAGGGAGGGAGGGAGGGGTAAGTTATATAGTTTATTGTAAATGTCTTCAAATGTGTCTGCAATGTCTTGGTCTTTGTGCTTCAAGAGTCCTTCATACTGTATTTCTTTAATCTTCGGTGGACCATTTTTAATGTTTATTAATCTAGCTAGGATTTTTGAAGGTGTTTGTGCCCATTCTGAGTATTGATATATTGATCTTATTTCTAACAGAGAGATATTTCTAGATAATGTTTGTGTAACTGCTTTTGCCAGTCAGTTATTTTATCCTCTAGGTCTTTTGAGTACTTATTTTGAAGTTCTAATTCAATAGACTTGATTTGGGTCTCCAGTTTATTTTTGAGGTTATTATATTTTTTCTTGAGCCATGCAGATTTTTGGACAATGATACCTCTAATGACTGCTTTGGCAGCTGCCCATTGCATGTCGTAAGGAATTTGAGTGGATATTAAGTCTTTTTCAAGTTGTGCTATCATACTAGTGACTTACTGTGCTACTTCTTGGTTTTGAATGATTTTAGGATTTAATGTCCAATTATTCAAATAAGGGACATTTTGTTTATAGGCTTGAAAGTTTAGGGAGAGACTAATTTTTGAAAGATCTGATATAGATCTGGGTGATACAGAATATTTAATATTTTAGTCTACAAGAAAGCAAGGTTTGGGAGATTAGAAAAGCGTGTATTCTGGACCAAGTTTTATGAGTAGCTGAGAAAAAAGTAAATCTTGATATTGTTTTATCATATTGAAAATTGGTATAGGGGTCAAAAGTATTTTATAGTTTTTCAAGTACTATAGTAGTACATTGAGACTGCCTGTTTTCGTTATGCAACCTATCTTTGTCTGGGTTTAATAAGGCATTCCAGTCCCCACCTATGATGTAAAGATGATTTGGGTGGTTAGCTCGTATATTAAAGATTTCATAAATGAAGAGATGTTGGTTTGAGCAGGGGCTGTATATGCTGAGAAAGAGTAGAGGTTTATTTAGGGTATGATATTCACTAGTAAATAAAGCCCATCTTCCATTAGGGTCAGTTTTAATAGACGTGATCTCTTCTTGTAAAAATTGATTTATTATAATGGCTACTCCCCTAGATAAAGAGTTATGACCTGCAGCAATTATTTGCGTAACCCATTTCCTTTTCCGTTCCTTATCCCAGAGTTGACTATCCAAGTGAGTTTCTTGCAGGAAGGTTACTATGGACTTACTTTGATATGAGATGCATGATTACATTTCTTTTTTTCTATCGAATATCCCCTTAACATTCCATGAATCTATTGATATCATTACGTAATTTGCTTATAAGGTTCTTTATTGATTGATAAGTGAAAAAGTTGTAATATAGTTTGTCTGTTTTTGTGTTAAGCTTTAAGATAGATGAAGTGACTTCTAAACTCCTATACCCTATGTAGGTGTCTAACCACCCATCCCTCCGATTTAGTGAATATGTATGTAATGGGAAGCGAAAAGCAGTTAGAATTTGAGCTAACGTGATATATACATTGAGCAGAGGGATGACAAAAATACCCAGAATGTTCCAAATGTGAACAATCATCAGCTACAAACTGTGCAAAGCCTGCCCCTTTTGTTATTGGTATTTGCAGTATGTTTACTATCTGACCTCTTATGTTAATATGTTTGTTGTTTAATTACATGGTATGTAAAGGAGAAGAGAGAGTAAATGCTTAGAGAAAGTTGATATCAGCAGGCACTTATATGTTATACTTTTTAACATTGCTAAAGATATTATAAATAAACCAAACAACATTTTGTATAGTGCAATCTAAGAGATGCACTTTGGGAGAAGCAAACTTTAAAGTTCCAAACAATCTGTATATTCACATTGTAAAAGACTTATTGTAATCTTTTAGGCTACACCATATTTTCACATTTATAACTATGCTGGTAGTATACAAACAACATCATCTGTCTTTTGTTATCAAAACAGCACAACACTAGTCAAACTTAGAGAGAGTGCACATCCAGGTCCACTCAGTTGTTTATGCACTAACCAGTGTCACCTTCTCAAATATGGCTGAAAGAAAGGATTATATTGTAAATCACTGTTAATCATATCTCCAGTGCAAAGACTTACCAAATAATAGTCTTTATGTCTCAATATATCCCCCCCCCCGGAGAGAAGAGAAATATGCAAAACCAGTAAAATAAATTTCAAAATTTCCAGTGTTAATAATGCTTTGCCATATTATTGGTTAATCTATCCATTAGCCACTTCATGTGTTTGAAGTGAGTTATTGCAGTTGTTGATGATTGAGAAACATCCAGAACAGTAGTATAGTTGATATTGTGGGTTCATTAAATCATAGGCACTACCAAGTACAAGCTAGTCAGCATGATATTGGAACACTGTTAAGTAAAATATATGAACTTACTAATCTCTAAGTAACATATTAATTAGGCTGTTGTATGCAAATGCCTGAACCAAAACTACATCACCCTGTTTTAAAACATTATTCAGTGCAGAAATATATGCTTCTTTAATCTCCCCCGACCCTAGGTTAAGATAGATCATTTTGCATGTATAGCTGAATAATAGAAGAAATCACAATTATAATCACTGAGAAGTGTTTAAGACATGATAGGATATTAGAAACCCTTTGTTCCAGATGCCATTAAACTCATTATTTATTCACAGCTGCAGTGACATAAAGGAAGGCATCTTTGAGCCATTTAAGTATGCACCCAGAAATTAGGAGCTTTTCATCATTCATATGTGTACATAGTTGCTAACAAACAGTACCTTAAGTTATGCTGCATTGTAGAAGGTCTTGCAATAGTGCAGGAAGGAAGGCAGAGTTACTAAAGCCAGTTACAACATTTTCTTTTCTTTGATTTTGTAGATGACCGGTAAGTTCTTTTAGAACTTTCTTCTTGGCAGTTAGAGCAGTGTAATGGCTTAAAATAGTTTATAGGAGGTTCCTTTGATGAGATAAGGAATGCTGTGTTAGAAAATAGTTAAGAATTCTTTATTCAGCTTTTTTGACCCATTTTAGCATTTATTCATTCCCAGAGATACATTGGGGCAGGAAACAAGTCAGTGATGACATCATTAGAGTTAAAAAGTGAAAAGATCAAGAAACTTCCTGGTTTTGAAGAGGATTATGGGAAATGAAATGTCAAAACGCTAACCAGACATTGAGGTCTGCAAAATAAAATGAAGGTTTTGTTTCTAAATGGATTTAATAGAGAAACATGCAGGATACCTTTTTGAAACCCCCCTAGCATTGTCAGAGAAGGTGAACTGGGTTGTTTCTAGCTGGATTAACTTTGAAGAGATGCAGAAAAGTGGATTTTGCTTCCTCAGGGGTTTCAAGGGATATTTTTTCATCTTTGTGATAGAAAATTAAGGTAGTGGGGGTATGTCATTTGAAAACAAATCTTGTTTTCTATAAGGTAAGTGCAATATTTACTAAGTTTTTGGCAGTTTTGCTTAATTTCAAAAGGGAGATTTTGAGTTATAGTGATTTTATGTGCTCTCCATGTAATGTTCTTTTTAGCTTTATATGCTGCTAATGTTTGTTGAACATGCGCTGAGTTTAACAGTCTGATATATATTTGCCTCAGGGATTCATTTGTTTGTGCACACCTTATAGCTCTGTGGGCTCTTTCTTTTACTATGTCATTCAGAAGGTCTTTATTATTCAAGAGAGAGTTTAGTATTTCTTTGATTATTGGGTTGAGTTGTGCATTTTCAAAGGTCTCTGGAATTCCTCTTATAATGATGGTATTGCGCATGCTTCTAGCTTCTAAGTCTACCATTTTTTGTTGTAATTATTTAATAGTGCTGTTGCTGCACTGAAGCTTTTGCTTGAGTTCATTTATTTTTAGTTCATTGTCCATAGCTTTGGCTTCATTCTGTTTGAGTCTAAGCATAATTTGGTCCAGACTATAGTCAAATGTAGTTAGTTTATGTGAAAAACCTTGCACGTCTGTTTGTAAAGGTTGCAGTGCATTTTTAAGGTCCTCCAATGTTAAAGATTGTTCCTGTTTTGATCTGAGGACCATCTAAGCAGCTTCTTGTTGTAGCTTGTTAGTTTTTTGCCTTTTGGAAGTGGTGTCTTTCTCAGGAGTAGAATTCATAGACAGTTTGGTTTTCGTGGTTAAAGTTTCCTTTTGATCTGGTTGGTACTCCATTTAGTGTCCAAAGTTAGATGCTTGGTAGTGAAGAAGAAGTTTTTATTTAGTAGATCTTGTTTTGAGAGATGCTTTTTCCTTATTTGTCTTGTTTTAGGCCTGTGTATCTGGAAGAATCCACACCATGTGGTTCAGGGCTTCCAGTAAGTAGTATTTTTATTCAGAAAGAAAGAAATCTGGCAAAAATATACATGAAAAGAGTAAGTATTCGTATTCCTGCTTTAATCCTTTGATGTTTAGAGTATTTTCTTTGAGCAATGTGCCGGCTTGAGGTCAGATGAAAGTTTAAGGTTTCAGGAGCTGCACAGTCAGTGTGCTTACAGGCTGTCCACCATTTTGGAATCGACACGCACAGATATGCTTGCGAGTGACAAGAGCATGGTTTCAGATGGCTCCAGAGCAAATGCAGATAGTATGCAACAAGTGGCAAACAAAAGCAGGCCCAAGCACGTGGCAGCAACAGGGTTTCCAGAAAAGGCACGTGGCTTTCCAGAAAGTTTTAAGAGAGGAGTGCGTTCAAGTGCAGTGCAGTTCAGGCATGAATCAGCAAAACTCAAGTTTAGCTTTATTGTTACCTATCACAATTGTGGTGCAAATCTTGAGTTGAAAAAAGAGAAGTGCTTAGCATTTGGTCAGCAATGTCATAAGTGTAAAAAAATAGAACCATTTCCCAACGTTTTGCAAGTCAAGTAAGCCTCACACAATTGTAAAGAAAGGTTGCACAAAAAAGCAAGTTGATCAAGTAGAGGCCAAGCACTCAGCTTTCTATGTAGATGGTCTATCAGTGCTTGGTGAAAGAGTTGATGCAATGAATCTATTGACAAGAGGCAAAGTGTTTTGTACTGTCTAGATTAATGGAAAATCCACAGAGCTCAACGTAAACACTGGTTCAAAGTGTAATGTTATATCAGCAAACACATTTGCTAAAGTAAGAACTTGACAAACAAATCAATGTGGCTTGTAGTGTGAGACTTGTTACTTATGGAGGTGTAGAAATTCAAATTGAAGGTTCTTTGATGCTTTCATGTTATTTGGCCGAGAACTGTTACAACTTGTTATTCTATGTAGTCTGAAGACCAGTTAAGTCTTCATTCAGTCTCAAAGATAGTTTAAGAATTAATCTACTATTTTTTGCTAAAGAAGTCTGTTACATAAGTACATTTCCAAGTTCTAATTTTTTTGAAGCCATTTTCTCAGAGTATGCTGAAGATTTTGAGGATAAGTGAGGCAAACTTCCAGTTGCGTATTCCATGATGTTAGACCCAGAGGTCACTCCAGTAGTCAGACAAGCAAGAAGTGTTCTAATAGCTATACAGGATAAAGTTACTAGTTGGATAAAATGGTAGAGCAAGGTGTGATTTGTCCAGTCAAAGAGCCAACTGAATGGGTGTCATCCATGGAAGCCACTCACAAAAAAGTCAAAGACAAAATCAGAATATGTATTGACCCAAGAGATCTGAACAAAGCATTAAAGAGACCGTATCAGCCAATGCGTACAGTTGAAGAAGTTGCAGCTCTAATCCTGAATACTACTGTATTTTCTGTCTTAGATGCAGAATGTTTATTTTGGCAAGTGATGCTTGATCATAAATCCTCATTTCTAACTACTTTTGGTACTCCGTTTGGCAGATACAGATTCCTAAGGATGCCATTTGGAATAAATTCTACGTGTGAAGTCTTTCAGCGTTCAATGGAGCAAATTTTTTGGGGTTATCCTTGTACCATAATAGTAGATGATTTATTGGTTGGAGGCAATGTTGAAGCAGAGCATGAAAGAAACCTCAAGAAAGTTCTAGACAAAGCACGTGAAGTAAATTTGAAGCTCAATCCCCTGAAGTGGAAATTCAGACTTCCAGAAGTTACATATGTAGGCCTTTTGTTTAAAAGCACAGGCTTGAGACCAGACCCAAACAAGCAAGCAGCTATTTTTGAGATGTCAGTACCAGTTAATGTACAAGCTCTACAGCATTTCCTAGGCATGGTCAACTATTTAGGCAATTTCATACAAGACTTCAGTGAGTTAATAGCACCTTTAAGAGAGCTAACATCAAAAATGTTGCATGGTCATGGTTGAAACAGCACCAGCAGGCATTTGAAGACCTCAAGCAGAAAATTGCCACCCCACCTACATTAAGATACTATGATGTGAACAAACCAGTTACTCTTTCCTGTGATGCTTCAAAATTTGGTCTTGCCACAGTTATACTTCAAGAGAGAAAACCAATAGCCTGTGCATCTAGAACACTATCCCAAACAGAGATGCAGCATGATCAGATTGAGAAGGAGCTCTTGGCAATAGTATTTGCATGTTCCAAGTAACAAGATTATGTTTATAGTTGAGCTATTCAGATTAAAACTGATCATCAACCTCTAGTCACTGTTCTGAAGAAACCTGTGCATTCCTCTCCAGCGAGAATACAGAAAATGATGGTCAAATTGCAAAAGTACAATTTTAAAATGGTCTACACAAAAAGCAATTTGCTCTATCTGCTGATAACTTACCCAGATCACCCAGAAATACAACAGAACAGCTTGATGCAGAGAATTTTGACTTTGATGTGACGTCAGTGGATAATTTTTCTACCACTAGACTTGATGTGTTAAGAGCGAACACTCAGACTGATCCAATTTTGCAAAAGCTTGATCACTACATTAATGTTGGATGGCAAACAATGCAATCTAGTGT
Source organism: Protopterus annectens (assembly GCF_019279795.1). Classification (NCBI taxonomy): domain Eukaryota; kingdom Metazoa; phylum Chordata; order Ceratodontiformes; family Protopteridae; genus Protopterus; species Protopterus annectens. The sequence goes on along the minus strand of NC_056731.1, from coordinate 1,487,115,090 downwards.
ACCACTTGGATTGCAAACCTATTTTCCTTATAAGCTGAATTGTTGATGGAAGATGGTATTATTTTCAAAGGTTCTAAAATTGTTTTTCCTGCTTCCTTACAACAAGAATATATCCAGATTTTGCATCATGGTCACCCAGGATCCAAATCCACTAAGAGAAGAGCAAGAGAATTAGTATTTTGGCCTTCATTACTAAAAGACATTGATAGAGTTTTTTTCTTCTTGTTCAGTATATAATAGTACTAGACCACATTTGCAAAGAGAACCACTTCAGCCAAGTCCAGTTCCTGAACTACCTTGGTCTGCTGTAGCAACTGATATATTCAAATAGAACAATTAACACAATTTGGTTTTGGTAGACTCTTATTTGAATTGGTTTAAAATTGATCTACTATCTAACCTTTCACCCACTGCTGTAATCATTAAGTTGAAACGTCAGTTTTCAGTTCGTGGTAGTCCACACAAACTTTTTCTGACAATGGTTCTCAATTTACTAGCCAGTTGTTTCCGAAATTTGCAAAAGAATGAGACTTTGTACATGTCACTGGTAGTCCTGAATATCCTCAGTCCAATTGTCTAGTTGAACGTGCAGTGCAAAGTGCAAAGCAATTGCCTGAAAGGTCAAAACATGACAATACCGATGTGTTCTTAAATTTGCTTAATATCAGAAACATACCCCGTGGTGATATTTATTTTATTTTACATTTGTTGACCGGGCTAGTCTGGCTGGATACATGTCCATTTTCAGCAGAGGCCTGAGGAGAAAAGCTCCACTATATACTAGTAAATAAAACAGCACATTAAGAGACTAAAATGTAAGTAACTACTGAACTATTCCAGCAATTTAACAGAACAGTAGCAATTTAACAGAAAAAATACAATGAGGATCCTTAATCCCATACTCTTTACAGTAGCAGGAATTGTAATGAAAAAAAATAAACAGACACTAGAGTCTATATAATATTTACAATATTAACAAATATAATAAACATTTTGTGCCAGAGCAAATAGTTTTAAGACCCAGACTTGTACAGTAGGAACCAAAATACAAGGTTTAAATAGAAGGTGAGATACAGGTTGCAGTAATATATCTAGTGTAAATGAGAAAGTGACATCATAGGAATAGTAATATCCATATGGATGCCAGGAGAGCTGCAGAGGAGGAGTAGTAATAATGAGAGAGAGAAGTAGACAAGATGGATGTATAGCAACAGGCAAAGGAGGGAACTATAATGGCAGTTGGATGCTGGGGTCAGTCAGGATTTGAGCAAGGGCAAAGCCAGGGAGATTTGAAATAGTTCTTTAATTGTTTCTTAAAAAGTTGTGATGAGACTAAAGTAGTCAGTTCAATGGGAAGTTTATTCCAGTACGAGCCAACACCATTTGTGAACAAGGAGTCACCAGATTTATTGTGTGATTTGAGAGTAGCTACTAGCAGTTTGTTAGCTGAGTGAAGGGAAGTAAGATTCCTGTAAGGAGCAACAAGGTTGTTAAGTATTGGTGTATTAGTAGGGTAATAGAGAATTTTATGGGTGATAACTAATTGATGTAGAAGAATAAGATTTTGAAGTTCAAGCCAGCCAAGTTTTTTGAGATTCTTGGCTCACCTGCTCAAAGATTACTTTTCAGGCAAACTAGGAGAATGCTACTCATTACTTCTAGTTTATTGAAGCCTAAAGCTAAGAACGATAAAACCATCAAGGTTTAATTGCTGAAGAAACGACATACCCAGAAATCTGGTTACAACAGATCAAGCTGATTACTTCATCCGTTGAGGGGAGGAGAGATGGTAAAAATGCAGACAAATAGGACAGACTACAGGCATCTTTGCTGAGCCAAGATCTTACCTGGTAGACTCCGAAGGTGTTGAGTGTAGGAGGAACCGGAGACATCTTCTTCCTGTACTAGAATCATCATCATCATCATCATCATCACAACATTGCTTCTGTGATGTAGATTCCAAATCTAAGAGTGAATCAGACACTGTTCCCATACCAGAATGTGTTCAAAATTCTGATTACTTTCCAGGAAATGATTTGAACATTCCACAGGTCAGCCATTTTGCAGAGCCTGTATGGGCGAATATCTAAGCCTAGTGTGAAGTACGCAGCAAAATGGACTTAATTGCATATATCTGTATATTTAGTATTGAATAATGCATGCCATAGACTTACCTGTGATTTCTGCATACCTCATAATGTTATACAATCCATTTCTCAAAGAGGGAGGATATAGATTAGAGTGCAAGTGATGTGTGTGCTATATCCTTAAGAAGCATGTCAAGGCAATATGTGCGTGTATAAATTCCAGACACATGCAATCCCTAGTGCCATTTTAAAAGAACAGCCAGGAAGAGAGTATGCAAGATTGCAGTTGTTAATATGACACAAGTTACATAAGTTAGTCAGTAATATTCTATAGTGATATGTTTGTATAAAATAAAGCTGCTTGAACAGAACCCACAAAGACTGTTCTGTTGTGTTCTAGATAGAAGAGTGACAGTACTGAAGGGGTTGCTTGGAGAAATGTTTAATTTTGGTACTTGTGCATACTAGGACATGTTACTGAAGGAGTAGCTTGGAGAAATGTTCCATATTGGTTCTTGTGCAAAGTAGGACATACTCTTGAAGGGGTTGCTCAGGGAAATGTTTAATTTTGGTGCTTCTCTATACCGTGGCATACTCCTGAAGGGGTCCCTTGGGGAAATAATTATTTTATGTCTCAGGGGAATGCTTGTGCATACATGGTGAGACTGCTGTCCATGGTAAAATTATTGTCTCATCTTTAGTGCTTGTGCATACTTAATACAAACTCATAATGAAGGGGTAGTGGGGGGAAACAATCCATTTGTGTGTCAGGGAAGTGCTTTTCCATACTTGGACAAACAAGTTTGTGGATTGCAAGTCCAATGGATGTACTTACAGGAGGGGTGTCAGACTATAAATTGCAAAACTGCCTCATTAGCATACTACATTTCTCATTTGCATCTTATTATTTTTAAGGCCTTTTCCATTAGAGTAGTTGGTATGAATCCTTATGAAACTTGCCTTTGCTATGCTCATTCAGAAGCATCAGGATTACCCCTATCATGTTTTCATAAGCAACTATGAATACTGTCCATGGAATGGAATTTGTTTTCCACATAAAATATTTTTCAAATTAATGAAGTTAGATATTAAGGTACAGTATGCAGATAAATTGTATTTGACTGGCATGAATTAGATTTGACTGCATTCTGAATATTTACCACAATCACTATATAATGTTATTCTCCTAAAGACGTAATCTGACATGCAATGGATGCCATATATGACATTTTAGAACAGCATAACATAACTATTTACCTCATTACCCTGGAGTGAAAAAAGTTAACAAATGAAAAGTCTAGAACACCAAGCTTTTATCCTCCACCCAAATACTATTAAGATCTCGCAATAGCCTTCATTAACACCAATTATATCTGAAATAAATATGATTGCATAACCAGGAAAATATATCACATAGTTGAAATAAAATGTGTTGCATTCTTTTGTGTGATCTCTTATTCAAGCTATAACATATTTGCTTCATTTATTACAAAGCTTTGTTTGGCAAAGGGAATTTAGATAAATTATGCGAATATGTAATCTTTATATCTGAAAATGCTAGGTGAATCAATTTGTTATGAAGTTTCAGTTTTGTTTGTATAGTAATTATTTTAGTTTTTAGCAAGAAATGAATCTAGTTCAGAGATACACTGCACTGGCTCATTATTACAAAAAAGCTGACTCTTGATAAAAGAACTCATCAGTGTAACTCTGGTCTTCTATAGACAATTTACATAATATGTAATATACTGTAATTCTTTCTAACTAACATTCTTTAATGCCCATCTACTTAACCCTACCACATGCTGCTTTATGGCCATTTTGTCTGCCTTGACTCTCCTGTTGAGTCCTAAGTCTCTTTCCCATTTGAATTAATTATTATCATCCCTGGTCTTTCCTCCTAACATTCACACCATAGTATACAATATGATAGGTAGCTGTGTGGGAATATCAGGCTTTGGCTATTCTCAGTGGCTACAGAATGAGGTCAATAGTCATTGGATTATGCAAGGAACAAATTGTGAGGTTCAGTTGGTTTGAATGTTTTTGAATCTGATAACCTGCTCCTGGCACAGCAAGTGTCCCTAACACCTAAGACACTTGTGTGGTACCAGGTAACATATGAAGCAGTATTAAGGTAGCAATGCAGAATGTCAGAAATGCTCCTCAACCATTTATTTATTATTTTGAAATATGACCCTTTTTCACTGTATACATCACAGCTTTTTATTAGAAAATGGTTTATCTTTAGTAATACCAAAATCATGTTTAAAGCTAATTAGTTTATACTCAGATCAAAATAATACTATGATAATTTTGTATTAAACCTCTTCTGAGGTATGGCACAACAATGTCATAATTAGCCTGACTACCTCACAGGTATTGGCACTGTGGTCCATTTGCTGGTTTTGTGCCCACAGTGCAGTGTCTGGTCTGCATCCCCCCCCATACAAGCACACACATCTATGTGTATTTCCTCTATGTATTTTGTTTTCACTTTTATTTCCAAGGAAATTTTGTTATTTAAATTGGCATTCTTTTTAATTGCCTGTAAGTGTACAGGTGTACATGCACTATAGCTTCACATTCTGTGGAGAGTGGTATCACATTAGGATGAACATTAAAGTGTCTAGATGATAAAATTGAGAAGGCTGAAGGAGTAGAATCAGGCAAGAGTTGAACGTAATGAGGTTTAATGATAGGAACCCTTATAAAACACATGAATAATCTCCATGCTGTATTGGCTGAAGGCGGCAAAAAACATTGCACATGTGTGGCTTAGGCAGCTCAAAGAATTTGGATGTGTTCATAATGATATATAAAATGGACATTGAAAGCAAATGTGATGAATAGACTATGCACCCCCCAAAAAATCTGAATAGAATAAGTTAGGCATTGTAATATGAATAACACATGTCTAAGTCCGATTAGTACAGTGTGTTGTTTTCGTTATTTTATTTTTCAATGTCTGAATGCAAACTCAGTGGCGGATTTAGGCTTAGGCGCAGGGGCGCGTGCCTCCCCCTTTTTAAACTGATTGTATTAGCTTGGCTAGGACATCGGAAAGCATACAAGTAGCTTTTTAAAAAAAAAAAAAGTATGTACATATTTGGTGTTGGCTCCTTTAAGGAGGATACCAGCCACGCGGAAGTGAGCTCATGGTATGTCCGGCTGGCTGCGAGCGGGAAATGTGCAGTAATGAGCGAGCTAGTGGAAGAAAACGACAGTTGCAAATCATTTGGATTATCGCTGCGAGCGGGAAAGTTGGACTTGAATCACTTGATCGGGTAAGAGAGTGAGTGAAATGTGTTCAGTTTTATTTCAATTGCCGTTATCATTGTTTTTTTTTCTAGATGTTTTGGGATTTTAAGTGGATATTTTATTATGAACTGTTGTGATGCCTCCCAGTGTTCTGCCATATGTCTAACCTGCATTTATTCTGTCCCTGTTTCCCCCTTGAGCAGACATTTACAAAGTGTGCATTGTTGCATGATGTTCCTACAGCTGCAGGTTGCAGTGATTAATATTGGATATCTTCTTCTTTCCATTTTATTATTGTCTCCTTTAGCGGGTTCTGCGTGACACGTCCATGTTCTGTCTGGCTTGCTTTGCTTTAAATCCTTGATCCACTTCCAGATTATTCTTCCTTGGGGCCTGTTTTGGGTAGGATGTTTGCCATTTCCTTGTATATCTGGTGACATTAGGTGTTTCAGAAAAGGTAGCCAGTATGACATCCACCATTGCACCATAGTACACAATTGCCTTTGGCTTTGTGAAGGAATTTCCAAGTAAAAATGCTCTAATATTCATTCTCAGCAATGAAGATCTGTTTATCAGCGATTGGACCACATTATAATCAGTGGACTTGTTTTAGTGTCTGCAACTGGCAAACAGAAAAATAAAACGCATGGAAGTCAACTCTGTTCAGCCACAGTGACCACTATTGAACGTTGTTTAGTTTTAAGACTCGGTTTGATATCACAAATCCTTAAGAGCACAAATGCTCTCGTTTTTTTTTTCATTTCAGAACAGAGACAGTGTCTGATATGGCTATGTCTTCATAATTTGGCAACAGTAAATCAAATTAGAGCCAGTTGTGGTTTCTTTAATGACTCTATAAAATTAGTTTGCTATCTGCATTTACCCCAGCCTTTTTAATAAAAAACCTGATGTCACAAATCCTTCTGGGTAACTAACAACATGGGCTCAGGATTCACACACCTGTGCATATAGTGTTCCAAGCTAGCTAGCTCTGTAGTTTATAAGGATATGTGCAGTTTATAGCTGGTAATATCATTTTATAAATATGTTTGTCATCTTGTTAAGCCTGGAAGCCTGAGCTGCTATTGATAGACGCACACTGGCAACTTCGCAGTCCTTTGTCGCTAAATACTTTTTGTGCCAAGCAGAGCAAAGGTACAGATAGATAAATAGACCTATAGACGTGTTCATGGTTATGGGGAGGCGCAGTGATAGTCATGCACCCGCTTCGTTTATTTTATTTAAATGTTTATAACGTTTGCATAACCCAAGCCCCTAAGTTAAGGACAATAAAACAAAACCAACGAGACCTTCTAATGTTAGTTATTTTTAAAGGGTTAATATTAGTAAGCCTCTTTGTGGTAAAGACAGTTTCCTGGAGGGAAAAAAAAACATCTACACCTGTAGTATCTATTATAGGACCAGTTAAACTTCCAATCTACTGGCCTTTAAGAATGGTCCGTAGCATACCTCTTAACCTCTTAGAGCAAGAAATCTGGCAAAGCCAAAAATAAAAGTGGAACAAAGGCCCCAAAATAGAGACATTTTGAAATATTGTTCTTACAAACTTAGAAAGTTGATATAATACCAGATGTTGCGTTAACATTAATTTTCTGAAGTCTGAAACTCAAATGTCTGTCATTATTTTGCAACTTTAATCTTTAAAGATTTGCCATTAATTTGCCAGAAAAATGCAGTTTTATGTAAAACTGACCAAAAATATGAGTCAAAAATCTGGACATTCTGCGAAAATCTGTACAGCTGAGAAGTATGAGTTCGTAGACCTTTTCAGTCATAACCATGGCAGAGGGGCAAGGAAAAATTATTTAAATATTGACAGTTTTATTGTAGCTAATCACCTAGTATGTTCTTTGGATGAAACTGGTGTATCTAGAGAAAGCCCCCACAGGGAAGAGAAAAATAAATAAACTCCACGTAGTCAGTAACCAGAGGTAAGGACTGAACTCCTGACCCAAGAACTGTAAAGTTTGTGGGAGTGTGCGTGCCATACCTCTCTACCTCTCAGCGCAGGAAATCCAGACAATGCCAGATAAGGGGGGGGGGGGGCAATGCAACAATAGGGACAGATTTTAAATATTGATAGTTTACTGAACCCAGTATGTGTATTTAACTGAGGATAAAATGTTTTCCTTCTCTTCATTGATAACCTTGATAATGAGATTCCAGTGTTTAGCAGTTAAAGGGCGTATTATTATTTATTAGTATATTATATAGTTTAGATGTTATGTTATCAGTTTTAAAGTTATTGGATAGTAATTTAGAAAGATAGAATACTAGAGTAGGTTGGGATTGAAATGAGTTTTTAATGATTCGGCAGAGCTCTCAATAAGTCAGGGTACTTTGTAATGGTAATCGATCCTGCATTGACAAATCACATTCTTTAAAGATTTGTTGTGTGTTTAATGTGTCTAGTTCCTTAATATAATGCTGCCAACAGATTAATTTCTTATCTTCCCAGGAGCTGAAACTGTTAAAATGTAGTTTATTTGGGTAATTTTTGAAATTCTAAAAGGTATTAGCAAGTTTAACCATATCTTAAATGTCAATATTAGAAATAGCACATTTTCTGAAATTATTAAAGACATGGTTTAAAGACTTTAGTTTAGTAGGTTTGGTTATATTATATTGAACAACATAACAAATAAGATGCCAAGTTTTATAAGAAGAGTTACCTAAAGAGAATTTTGATAGTAAAAAAGTTTCTCTTAATAATACAATAAGATATAAGGATTTCCAATTTGATATATAGCTTAAATCAATTAGATTCATGGTATCCTTTAGTAGAGATGCTCTAATATAAGTGTCAATGTCTGGAAACTTTATGCCACCTTGGTCCCAAAATCTAATATGATGTTGATGGGTCTATATTATAAGAGTGAAGTGACTTAGGAGTGAATGCTCTTTCGTCGACACGTAAAGCCCGAAGTCTGAAAAAGAGCAAAGTTATGGAACAGCAATTTGTTTCCCAGGAGAAAAAAAAAATCACTGGGCCTTTCTCAGGACTTTGCTGTTTTCTCTACTGTGGTGCGATCTCAGAGTTGGTATATTTAAGTAGGAGGTGGGGGGGGCACAGCCCCCACATCAGGGGGTGTGTGGAGCAAAGTCCCTCCCACTTTATTTTGCCTTTATTTTTTTTTTTAAATCACTGTTCCATAACTTTGCTCTTTTCAGACTTTGGGTTTTACGTGTCAACGACAGAGCATTCGCTCTTCTAATATAGACCTGATGCTGATATGCAATTCTATTTCTTTTAGGATACCATAAAACATTTATTAATAATGCATTCATTTTTCTAATATATCGATTTCCGGGAAAGCTGTTAAGAGCTAACACTATGTATAATATTTTTGGCAAAATAATCATTTTTATTAACTGTAGCCTGTCTTCAAAGGATATGAACAACTTATTCCATCTGTTTATGTGTTTATTTATTAAAGATATAATGTTTTATATAAATAAATAATATTTAAATTATTATTTAAAAATAATAATTTTATACAAATAATGTTTATTTATTTTATTTTATTTTATTTATTTTACATTTGTTAACTGTACCTAAGGTATTAAATAATGTTATATCAAGGTAGTCTAGCTAATAAATTCAGTATTTCAAAAAGGTAATCCAAACTGACAGAATCAAAGGCCTTTTCTATATCCAGACATATCAACAAAGCTTCTTCATTGTCTCTGTTATGAATTCAGTAAGGGTGAGTATTCTTTTAATATTGTCATGAGTATGCCTTTTATTAATAAAACCTGTTTGGTCATTATGTATCAATTTTGATAGTAGGAATTTGAGTCTGTCAACAAAAATGGACATGAATATCTTATAATCATTATTTAAGAGAGAAACTGATGTATAAGACTTTTAAAATTGAGGATCTTCATTAGTTTTAAGAATGGGGGTGATTGATGACTGTCTCCAGGAAGACAGTATAATATTTTGAGTTTGTATTTTTATTGGTAGTTGGACTTGATCAGGTAAGAGAGTGTGTGGATTATCGCTGCGAGCGGGAAATGTAGTTGGTAGTTGGACTTGATCAGGTAAGAGAGTGTGTGGATTATCGCTGCCAGTATTACACTTTGTGTGTTTGTGTGTGTGTTGCTAGGCACAGGTGTTCACTGAACTGTTAACCTTCTACTTATTAATAACAGAACTCACAGAGAGACACTCAAGTACTAACAGAAAAAAAAGTAGAGAAAAACGGTGTGGAGAAGGCATATAGTATATGCCTTCTCCACACCTTTTTTCTCTACTTTTTTTTCTGTTTTTCTGTTCTGGATTGTGTGCATTATGTGTAAATGTGTATCAGAGCACAGATTTTGGAAAAGTTGCCTAGTTTTTTAATGAGACTGGAAAATGTATGTACCATTCTTTGCAAATGTTCCAGAACTTGTCAGCTGTTTTAAGTGTAGGGGGTAATGTAGACAGAGTTCGCACTGTTCAGTTTTTAAACCTTGAATGGTACATTGGAATCAAAAGTAGTTTCCCTTCTGTGGCAGTGTATAGAAAAGCAAAGTGCAAGGTGTCAATACAGATAGCTATCCTGGAAAACTGGAAGTATTTTGTCTGGTTCATTATTTGGAACTGGTCATTTTCAGATATTTATACTGATTGGTAATGTGTTCAAATCATGGTGCTTGGGACACTTTTATAGATTAATTCTGATACATCTGGCATTGCTGTGTCCAATTTTGTTTTGAACCCACCAGTTGCATATTTAGGTAAGCAGACTGTCAGTAATAGGACTTTACCAAATGATGCAGCACCTTTTAAAAAGTTCCATTGGTACAGACTTTGTGATTTGACTTCATACCTGTGAACAGAGTTTAGTAGCAGCACTAGCTGGAAGGGGTACAATTGAATGGTTCGTTACCAGCTAGTTTGTCTTGTTTTTTGGGAGTTGGGTAGGTGGTGAGTTAACTTCAATCTGCCCTGTACTGGAGACTTGAATAGCCTGGAGAGAGCATGGTAAGTTGGGTTTTTGGCAGAACCTAAGACTAGGGTATATATGGTATGGTAAATGGATCATTCCAGGTTTGTTTTTCTAATCATATCAACCAGCTGGTTAGTGATGGCTATAGAACAATAGTATAAAAATGCTTACAAAGTCTAGGAAATTCGAAATGAAGTCATTGTTTTATTAGACCCAAACTTGAGTATGGAATAACTATATGGAAACCATATAAGAAAATCATGAGTGAACTGTAAGGACCCCAGCGAAAATATACCACGAGCATCAATGGAAGTGAAAATTTAAGTTACTGTGAAAGACTAAAATATCTTAACATGGTTTCAGATATTTAAGAGCTGATCTTATTCAGGTATATAGGGCATTTAGAGACTACCTCTGGGAATATTTAGGGTTATCAAAAAAGTAGTAGCGAAACATCAGACAACCTATTTAGAAGATTATATAGGAATGAAAAATGTACTAATTGCTTCTCTAAGAGAGGAACTGATGCATGGAAGAGATTACTATATTACATTAAAGCAAGTACTACTTTAGATATTTTTAAGCACAGTCTGGAACTTATGAGAACTGTTTTGGTATATTAGCAGGGTAGAATGGCATTATTGCCTACACTTGAAATATTTCTGTGTATGCAAAATCTAAAATGGGAGAACAAAGGCCCAGGAATCGAGGAAATATTTAAATATCACTTTTTTAAACTTAGAAAGATGTTGGGATAAGTGGATATGTGTTAGCATGAATTTTCACTGTTTAAGCGAAGCATTTTTTCCATGTTTAGATTCTAAAGGCTGTGTTAGTGTACATATGGTCAGTCTGATGTCAACTCAAACTGTAGAGAGGGGGTTTATTTACATTTGACAACACATTAAAATCAGTGGCTTTCCAAGGAGTATTTGAATGTTGCAGCTGTTCAAACCAACAATTTTATATATGTGTGTAGAAACAGTATGTTTGGTTATCACAGAAGTGGCGGTCTGTCTGGGGATGGAAAGGCAGCATAGCTCTTGATGGTATCTCATTATGAGGAATGTTCTTCAGTTTGTGAGTGTTAGCTGTTGCCATGGTATACAATACTGAATCATGTTAAAATAGGAAAACTGATAAATAAAATAACTGTTTTCCCATACTTATGCTATGAGCATCCTAGATGAAGCTGTTAGTAAATGTTCGCCTCTTGCTCCATATTGTCACATTATGTTCTATATTTTGGAGATGAGGGGTTGAGAGCTATGGGGGGAAGTCAGTGGAAGAAAGCAAATGGCAGACTTTAGTCTGTGTAGGACATATTGTTTAGCCCTAGTATCCTTTTAGTAAGGCTTCTTTGTGGGCATTCCAGTTGCATGTGTCTGGACAGATACAGGCCAAAGGGGGCATTATGCTCAATTACTGGCCTAAGGAGTGCTGAGTAAATGAGGGCAGTGACATCCTAGATCTAGACATAACCCATTTCTTTAAGCTGTTTAATATAGAAGCACTTTCTTACATAAGTAGACATACTGGTCAAAATTTAGGTCACTGTCCAGATAAGTTCAGAAAACCCAAACAAGTCTATTCTTAAGGTCTTATTGTCATCATAGTTGTTCTCCTAAGGTAGATGACTTCCAAAGGATACAATAATGCATTTACTGGCATTTAATTTTGGTCCATAATTGTGGCACCAGTTGTTTGGGACAAACCGTCCAGTAGGATGGCTGTGTAATTTGGGGTTCAGTGACTGCTCCTAACTTGTAGTCATGTGCAAACTTAGTCATCCAGAGCCCTTTGGTATTGGCTTTTACTTCAGAAAAGTTGATGTTAAACAGGAGAGGCCCCAGCACAGAACCCTTGGGACTCCACCAGTAGCTCATCTCTTTCTGGAGGTAACTTTGTCAATTTTGCTTTCTTGCATCTCATCTGTGAGCCATGTGCAAATCCAGTAGGTGACCATAGTTTATTCCTAGTTTATTTAGCTGTTCTACAATGTTTTTCTGGAGGTAACTTTGTCAATTTTGCTTTCTTGCATCTCATCTGTGAGCCATGTGGAAATCCAGTAGGTGACCATAGTTTATTCCTAGTTTATTTAGCTGTTCTACAATGCCTGAGTGGGGGATTGTGTCAAAAGCTTTAGCTAGGTCAAGGTATGCAATGTGTACCATTTTGCTTTACTATATTGCATTGTTGACCTTTGCAAAAAAGTACATTAGATTTGGTAAGCATGACCTGCCATTGACAAAGCCAAACTAAAATGGAAACAGTATTCAGAGGGTTGCTGTTTCCTAATAAGGCTTTCCATGGCTTTGCATATTAGGCTGGCCAGACAAAGTAGATTTTGTGTTACTGTCCTTTGGGAAATGCTACAGTACTTAATATGGTTTTATACATCGCATATAATTTAACTGACTGTTTTTAGGAATTTTTTCATAAAATGTGTATTTCCTTAACTTGCCATGTTCTTTAACTAACTGAACTTCACTTGCACACATACAATTATTTACATAAATTAACTTTGCTGGTTTCACATAAATCATTATTTACTTAAATTACTTACATTTGCTATGGGTCTTGGGGTGATATCACCTTCACTGGGATTCTTTGCTATGTTATCATAATGCTTATGTCAGGTATGCCATATAAAAGAACTATGACTTCATATGGGCAACCAAACATATCCTCTAGGTATGTCTTGAAACAACTGGTAATGTCTGCTAATATGCTGTGTGCTGGATAGGAGTTATGTACCTCCACTAACACAACCCCACCAGGTTCACTGGATCATACGAGAATATTAGGCTAACTGTCATGAATGGTAATTATAAGGCTAGCTAATAAGCTGAGATCAGAATCAAACCCAATACTTTGTGTCTGAGGTGAAAACCTTAACCCTTGTGCTCAATTGACCCACCACCCCCAATGTTTTGCAAATGACTGTATGTTGCTGTGTTTTCACACATGCTGATACAATATCTTAAGGTGATCCTTCCACATCCCCTTCCCCAGTGTTTTGCTTTCCTGCCTCCCCACCTCACTTGTCGACTTTCCAGACTGCACCCCCCCCCCCTTAGTAAAATCCTGGATCTGCCACTGAAACTATAGTCAGATTATGAATATTTAGAGCTGTGGTATATTGAAGTCACTTTTACATGTTCTTTCAGACCATGCTCCGGGACTTTGCTGAAATTGGCTTTGCCTAGATAGACAAGGTCCACAAAACATTAGTAAATAAATACAAATGTGGTTAAGGAAAACAGAGGAGAGAGAAACAGAGAGAGGTGATGGGAAAGTGTGAGCCTTATATTGGTAGACTCAGTTACTAGAAATAAAAATAGGGATTCAATTGACTGAGGAAAATCACAGTGAAGATGGTGACATTGTGAGATCTGTCATTGACTATTTAAGCCTGGCTCTGATTAAGGCAGTCAGGAAAAAAATGGAAAGCCCTTTTACAATAGTGAATATATGCAGAAAAATAACCTGCCTTAAAGGAGGTCTGAGACAGCAAAGAAGAAAATTTCAGGGATGATGGAGATGTCTAAGTGAACCTGATGAGTTTTTCCACTGCTCACAGCATACATGGCTGGGACAAAAGAATTGAGCTTTTTAACTGCTGAAACCGAGTGTGATGCATAACATAGGGATTTAGAATGAATGAGGACTTTGGAAACAAATGTGAGATAATAAACCTGGGACATTATCTGACCATAAAAGATAAGCAAAATGCCAGTGATGAGGCACTTATCAGGAATACAATCAGAAATAAAAATGCATACTGTGGAGAGTGGTATCACATTAGGATGAACATTAAAGTGTCTGGGTGATAAAATTGAGGAGACTGAAGGAGTAGAATTAGGCAAGAGTTGAACGTAATGAGGTTTAATGATAGGAACCCTTATAAAACACATGGATGATCTCCATGCTGTACTAGATGAAGGAGGCAAAAAACGTTGCACATGTGTGGCTTAGGCAGCTCAAAGAATTAGGATGTGTTCATAATGATATATAAAATGGACATCGAAAGCAAATGCGGGCAGCATGTATTATGAATGTGAGGGAAGGATGGCACATAATGAATAATCCTTCAAAATGTAGGAAGAGCTCCATGGCAACAATGCCATGTTGGTGAAAAGGCCATAGAAGAATGGGACCCAGATACTGGGTATAATGTAGTGGAGACAGATCAGGAATTATGTATGTATGCATGTATGTATGCATCTATATACATATGTATGCATCTATGTATGTATCTATGTATGTATGTATGCATCTATATACATATGTATGTATGTATGCATGTATGTATGTATGTATGCATTTATATACATATGCATGTATGTATGTATGTATGTATGTATGTATGCATCTATATACATATGTATGTATGTATGTATGTATGTTTGTATGCATCTATATACATATGTATGTATGTACATATGTATCTGTATATATGTATGCATCTATATACGTATGTATGTATGTATGCATGTATCTATGTATGTATGTATGTATGCATGTATCTATGTATGTATGTATGTATACATCTATATACATATGCATGTATGTATGTATGCATTTATATACATATGTATGTATGTATCTACGTATGTTTGTATGCATCTATAAACATATGTATGTATGTATGTATGCATACATGTATGCCTTTTAATTTGTTCACTGAGGTAGAAATTTGATGAAATACTGACCAATCACAGACTTAGCCTAGGTGCTAATTACAGAGGTAGAGGTATATTAAATTAGATAAATAGGAAGAGATAACATTTAACCAGTGAAAAGAGAAGGTGATGTTGTATAAGGATTAATAAAGAAGGATTTTACTAAAAATTTGCAGGAAAATGGTGAGAAGGAGGACTATTCTGGATGTCATCTTAACAAAAGCAATGTGAGTTAGAAAGTGAGTTGAAAGTGCTACTTGGAGAACTCACCACAAATGAGTATCAGTCCTCCACTAATAGACAATTCCAAATCTCCAGTCAAGCAAATTAAGTTCTTGTCTGTGGTCTCCAAAACAAGCCATCATTTCAAATGCATTTGTATCCTGCTATTGTACCAATTATGTGTTTTTTCTCCTTTCCATTGGGACTTCTGCTGACTATCCAAGAAAAGAAATTTAAATGTCAAAACATAACCTCCACTGTCTGGAGTCCCTAAGCCAGCTTGCATTTCTGCAGTTTAAAAACAATAGCCATGGGTAGTATGTGTCTTTGATCCAAGTACATTTTTGTTTTAATTTATTTTATCTTGGCTAGACATTGAAAAGATCACATACAAGGAATATTTTGTTGAACTTAAAATGATAAGGGTATAAAAAGCTTTTCAAGGTAGTGGTTATACCTAACAAGGACAGTGTTAACTTACTTCAAATATGCATTTGTACAGTGCAAAGACACTGAAAACAAGGATTCACCAGACTCCAGAAATACATTGCGTATACATACATACATATAAATATTTCAAGCAAGGCTATTCACGCCCTTCTTGCCTGCCAATATACCAAAGCAGTTGCTCCCGTAATAAGTGTCCAGGTTGTTCTTAAAATTATCTAAACTAGTGCTTGATTTAATATAGTTTAGTAGTCTGTTTAGTGCATCAGCTGCTCTCTCAGAGAACCAATTAGTACACTTCTCATTCCTAAAGAATCTTCTACATAGGTTGTCTGATGATTCTCTACTACTTTTTGATAACCCCAAACATTCTCAGAGACAGTTGTCTCTAAATGCTCTATATACCTGAATAAGATCTCCTCTTAAATATCTATAAGTGACACTCTACAAAGTTCATATATTTTAGTCTTACTTGATAACTTACATTTTCACATCCAATCATGCTCTTGGTAAATTTCTGCTGTACTCATTCCAATTTATTCATGCTTGTTTTTTATAAGGTTTCCATATTGTTAGTCCATACTCATGTTTGGATCTGATGTAATTAATAAACAATGACCTCATCATTTCTGATTTCATAGAATTTATAAATCTTTTTTATACAATCTATAGTTCTGTAACTATCATTAACAAATTGTCTGATGCGATTTGAAAAACTCAAAGCTAGATCTACTCATATATCCAGGTCCTTAAATTAATCTATAGTTTTAATCACTGTGTTCTGTATTAAATGTTTAATTTTTAATTTATGTCTCCCAAATCTCATATGCTTAGTTTTTAATGTATTCATCAGTATATTATTCTCCTGTGCCCAAATTGTCAATTTAGTCAAGTTCTTTTGCAGTCATTCCCTATCTGTAACAAATGTAATCAGTTTACCCAACTGCAGGTCATCTGCATACAGACTGTAGAACACCTCAGATGAAAAAGATTGGTCTGAAAGATGCAATTTAAACAACTAAGGGCTTAAGACAGAGCCATATGGACTTTTTGACTGTAACCAAGCATTTCACCTGTCCAGTTGGTATATAATATTTACTTGTCCTATTTTTAAGCCATAAAGCTCTCCATTTTATCAAGAGTAAATCAATACCTAGTTGTAATTTCTTAATCAATGTTTTGTGTATGAACCTGTCAAATCTTGAAGTTAAATCTATATAAATTACTTCACAGCACAATTTTTCATTCATAGCGATTATTCTGTTCTTATAGAACATCATGCTACAGGTGGTAATATATTTATTTTCACCATATGCATGCTGATGTATAGTTTCAAGTCCCAACCCTTCCACTTCTGAGAAATTATCCAATATTACCTTTTCCATAACTTTTACACAACATGAAAGTAGACTTAAGTGTCTATATGACTATGGGTTTGTCCTGCTTTCCTTTTGTCAAAGGAAAAAACTCCAAAGATCAATTCACGTAAGGTTCAGGTATGGTACCTTTTATTACTTGCAGCAAGGAGACAAAACATGCAGATACAGGATTTTGCCTAAATTACTAGTAGGCAGTATGCTTCTTTTACACAGTCCTATGAAATGTTACTTTTCTATGGTTGACGTAGTTGGACACAGCTTTCTGTATTATTCTATAGAAAATGTTACTTAGATTTCCTGCTGACATGTCCAGATTTAAAACTCACTATGTGTTACATAGAAAATGTTACTTGGATTTCCTGCTGACATGACTGGATTTATGAAAAACATTTGAGAAAAAGAACCTGGCCTTGGGGCTTTATTTTTAGCCCACTACAAACTTTCTATTCTTCCATTGTGCAGTTCTACTATATATGTGTTACATTTCAAGGTACATTTCTAGCTTAGGTACAAGTAATGCTGACTACGGTTTATATTTTCAAGCAGCCTTTGTTTTCATTATCAATAGCTTCAGCAGTTATGTACTTTTCTCATTGCATAAGCAGAAAATCAATAACTCTTTGTTTAAATCTCACATTAGTAGAAATGAAACCATCTATTATTATTTTCATGACATTAGCAGAAATCAAATACTTTCCTGTTAATTTCCAAAGCATAAGCAGATCATAACTGCGCATATGACATAACAGGATTGGAATGTAGCTTCTGCAGATTTATGCAGTGTGAACAGAATAAATGTATTAACCCTTTTTAAACCTCGAATGCACTAAGCATGCATATTACTAATACATATTTTTCTAACACCTTTCCATTAAAGACAGGTTTAATAAGCTCATGTCTCCAATCTTAAAGAATCTCCCCATACTTATATGACCTAGTAAATAATAACTATAATGGTGCTGTAAGGTCTTGCTGAAGTGATCTCAGGTCATTATTACATATCCTGTTTCCTTTCAGTTTTTTTGTTTGGATCCAGTTTGCATAGTTCTTTTTCTATATAACATATTTTGATTCCAGTATCTGAGGTTACCTGGATATCATAGAACAAGTTATCACCCCCTTTGTGGTGCCAAACTGTTTTGCTTAAGATTCTGTAAGTATATAAATAATCTGTTGTGTCTGAGAATAAATTTTAGAATCTACAGTTTATCAATTTGTATATCTTTATTCCTTTCACATATTATGTACCTATTGTCTCTCACCTTAATCAGGTATCTTATTCTTATGGAGATATATCCCCTTGATGTTATATGCCTAGACATTGATGTTAAGCATTTTTTACTTTTTGCACTCAGTTTCCTTTTCACAACTTTCTACATTCCTTCTGCTGTTTTTCCACTGAACACATCACTCCAATTAGTTTTACATAGTGACTTTTTTGCTTCCATATAATCTGTAATTAATCTCCTGTGCATTGGTTTAGATTTCGGTTTGGCAGAATTAACTAGCAACAAATTAACCTTTATAATCACATGATCTCTGCACATCAATGGTTGTAAAACATGATATGTAGTAACACAAATTCGTTAGGAACACAAACAATGTCTAGTATGTTCCTTTCCCTGGTAGTTTTTTTTTTTCAATCTGACTGAAGCAATTGCTGTTTATAAACACATGTTGTGAATAATTTCTTTACTTGCTGAATCAATACTGTGTCAGTCTGTGTCTGGTAAATTTAAGTCCCCAGCCACTGTTATTCTTCCCTTCTGTGTTCCATCAGAGGAAAGTATGAATTCCTCTATGTTATCAGCACATGACTTTGGTGGTCTATACACCCCAACAATTGTTATATGTTCCAGGGTTGTCTTTCTTGTCACATTTATACAATCTATTGTACTGCTGTTATTGTACATGTAATAATCACAGGTCTTATAACTATCTTTAATCCCTATCATAACACCTCCACCTCATTTTTGATAGAATGTCTGTTGCAGAAAACATTTACAGCCTTCACAGAACTGGTTTCCAATCATTGTTCTTTAACCATGTTTTGCAAACAACAACATTAATCTTGTGGGAATGCAGAAAAATCTCCAATAATAAAACTTCATTATTAATGCTCCTAGTATTAACAATCAGAGATGCATCAAATGTTGCTATCTGTGAGCTGTTACATTTTTTGACCTGGCAAAAAAAAAAAAAAAAAAAAAACTTGCCTTGTGTTTGTCAAATATTGCAAAATATCTGCAACCAAAATTGTCTTCCTTGATCTTTACAAATGCACGCCATCCTGTATGAATACATATCTGCTCAAAATTAGGCTTGCATGCTCTACACATATTCATTTTCTAAATGGAACATTTTTTTTCATGTAGGTATTTACCCAAACAATCTTTTCACTTGTGGTGACCAGACTCTCCTTTCTATATGTGATTTGTGAAAAAATACATCCTAACACCAGTACAAACTATACTATCTAAGAGGGTTGTAAATTCTCTGCTAACAGTTAGTCTTGCAAATGAGATCATTTGTACCAACATGAATACAAATGTATCTATATTTCTTTATATTAAGGCATTCTAAGGCTTGTCTCACATTGTCTAAGTTTGTTCCTGGCAAGCATAACAACATTTGATATTCTTTATCTTCTTTGCAAATATAGGTATCAATTCCTCTACTAACTGAATATCCAATTACAAGAATATATTTTCTGACCAAAACTGAAGAATTTTCATCTTCTAATTCAGTAATATCTGCTCTGTCAAGTATTACAAAGGAATGATCTTCTTCACCATTAGTCTTATTAATCTCAGTGTTTTCACTGTGTGTTACATTTTCAAGCATACAATTCTCATCCAGCTGGCTTTGTACATCCACAGCTTGAGCCATATTGTCAATGTCTATCTTTCTCTTCTTTTTTCTTACAGTTATGTTCTTCAGTTAATCCACTTTCAGTTTTGATTTCTTCCTTTTCACCTGCCACTTGCTTCTTTTTTCTACCTTCTCTTTTGGAAAAATTATGCCATTTTCTGTAGAATGACATTTTCTCATAGAAAAATGTTATCATTCCCTGTGATCTGTGTGTTACATAACAAAGCTGTGTCCTTTTTAGTATGTATTCTTTTTACTTTACAGACATTTATCAGTTTGTTTTTCTTCCTTGTTATTTGTTGTGAACTTCCTCCTTTCTTTTTTTATTTCTTCTAAACAATTTGAATCCTTAGATTATTGAATATTTGTATCCAAAATTCAATAGCTGTCAGAGTTATTGTCTCATAGAAGTTGAGAGATCTTTACTGACAATAGAGAAATCCTTTCCTAAATGTGACCTATTAGGTCTTTGTCTAACATTATTTATCTCATTAGCCTAGTTATTAATATATGTAACAAGAGTTAGCCAAGCTGTGCCAATTGCACAAGTGCAATCATTGTCAGCAAGTCTTGATTTGCTAATAATAATGGTAAGCAAATTCTTCAACTTTTAACATGAGGAACACAGATCACCAGTGTTATCAGGGATCGCCTTTAAATATACATAGCATTTATTATATTGTACAAGATATGTGTACTTTAGCTAATAATTAATGGCATATGCATTTAAGGAATCCATATTCACCTTCAAATGAATAAAAATGTATGAAAGAAAAGAATAATCAGAATCAGTTACTACAGAATTCAAAGAGAACTTCTATAAGAAAAATCACAACAAACAATATACAACTAAATACTAAAAGTTTACAGGGTGTGGTGTACACCTTGTGGTAATCATTTCCTATTTAGAGCAGACTGATAATGATGATTTAGCAGAAAGACGCAACACCATTGAGATCTGTCTCTTTGGCAATGTAAATGCTAATGAGGCATTCTGTGGGAAAAGCAAATTCTAATTAGCCATATACTCTACCCTGGAAATGTCTGCAGTAAGGGTAACAGGGCAGCTGTGTAAAGTAAGGCAGCTAGTCAGTGGCACTTGTGTTAATTAACACAGCCAAAAGCTTATGTTCACCCATCACGGCAGAGCTACGTTCCACGGATTTTAATGGACAGGTAGTATTGAGATCGGAGAGGCCCTTATGGGGAGCTGTATGTGTATGAGTGTATGTGTTGAGTGTATATCTACCTGGGAGGATGCAGTAAGGAGGTTAGTTAGGGAGAAGGGTGTATGGGTGAATAGGGTGAATGTGGGAGTGTGATGAGGCAGTGTGTATATGTGTGTGTGTGTGTGTGTGTGTGTGTGTGTGTGTGTGTGTGTGTGTGTGTGTGTGTGTGTGTGTGTGTGTGTGTGTGTGTGTGTGTGTGTGTGTGTGTGTGTGTGTGTGGTATGTGTGTGTGTGTGTGTGTGTGTGTGTGTGTGTGTATGAATGCATGAATGTGTATGTGTGTGTGTGTGTGTGTGTGTGTGTGTATAGGGAGGCTGTCATATCTCCATACTTCACAAAATGAAAGAACAAATCCTTCAGCACTTGGGGGGGGGGGGGCACTAGACGTCATGAAAAACTTGTAATACCATGCTGTAAAACCACTTAGAAATAGAAGGAAGATGACATAGGTTAGGAGGAACACTAGACACCAGGGATAACTGTTAGCATTGTAATGATGGGCTGTGAATGGTAACTACAACAAGAACATGCTGATTTGTACTCATAGTAATTAAGTGAAATTCAGAGACCTACAAATATATGCATTGTGTAAAAAGCCCCTTTTTACTGCATCTGTTAATATTAGCACTGTGTTCTTTATGAATCCTTAGGAAAGTCGCTTACCTGGGAAGAAAGATGATTTTTTCCTGCATCTTCCTTTTCCAAGTTCACTTTGTGAGGGAAGAACAAATAATTACCTTCTATCTTCAAGAAATCATCAATATTTACTTTATTACAACTCTTCAAACATACTGCAGACCTCATACTGTTGTAGTATATGTGTATTAAGATCTTTGTACTCTTCTAATTTCTTTAACCACTTGATGAGAAAGCAGATGTAATCACATTTGCAGTAGCAAACCTTCACGTTCTTGTCATTTATAAATGTGGAATTCACTTTGTAGTGCAAAACATTTATGGTACTTTTTGTTTAAAATGCCTTTATTTCCTATGTCTCCTGTATCTCCTATTACTGGACTCCATCAAGGATGCAGCAGTGCTTCTTTTAGCCATGAAAATGTTAATTTTAATTCTTTTTGCAGAGTAGCTTTTGCAGATTTTCTGTTCTGAAGTTTTTAGAAGCTTTTAGCTCAAATGAATGTTGAGTGTACAGTTCCATCGTTTTAAGAAATGATCTTTAGCATTTTCCCTGTATGTATTTTTAATGATAACACAAATGCTGAATCCAATATATAATTTATTTGGTAGCTGCAATGAACAGGTTTATCACAGATTCTTCGTAGGCTGCATTTCTAAAGCAGTTATGGAATGAATTGTCAATTCACTGTTCTTGTACTGAGAGCCTTCCTTCTTCCTTGATTGATAAACTCACTTGACTGAATAGTTGAATAGCTACTCTTCATAAATTTCCAGGTACTTTTTTTTCTGATGAGATAAGTTGCCTACTGAAATTGAAAATATCACCCTCGATTAGTGTCAAACATCCAGGCTATAGGTTTGCATGAGTCAAGAAATATGGAACATAATCAACCTCTATCAAAACAAGTGTCGTATTTGGGGACAAAGCTCCTCATATTACAAAGCTGGTGAAGACCCATTGTATCCCCTTCCCTAGTATAACTAACTCAGAGGTCACATATTTTGAAGGCACCTACAGTCCGTATTTGGTAAAACTGACATTTAGTTGGCTAGTCCCGACTAAATGGCAGTCAAAATATCTATCAGCAATTAAGTGCCACAAAACACTAAAATCACAAATGGACCTTTTCAACATCAGGGAGGTTGGGAGGGTGGCCTAATGGTTAAGGTGTTTGCCTTACAAACACAAGGTGCAGGGTTTGAGTCTCACAAGGAATAATTGGCTAGGCTTAAAAATGGCTGGAAAGGGCAGTTACCCTAGTACTAATCTATGAACCTAATCAGAATTATGTGACATATTATTTTTTTCATTGTAATTAGATGGTGCTTTACCTTGAGACCTGTAATACAAGCTTAAGATGTACTACTTTATTAAAGAATAATGGCACAGCCACTAATTCACAATTTTTCATTGTTGTACTTTTAATGAGAAGATCTCTGTTTTCTTCTGTTTTTTTTTTTTTATGCATGAATAGATATGCTTCTTGTATGTGTTCATGGGTAGAAAGATAGATAACAGTTAACCATTATGATGTCTGTGTCACTGTTGTTCATCTGTTATTAAACTGGAAGCAGAGAAACAGGCCTACTGTCATAACCATGCCAGTGACTATGCTGGCTCTTTTTTGCTTAACATGCGAGTATGGAAGGGGAGAATTTAATTAATTACTTATTTACATTTTCTGGCCATAGCATAGCACATCTGTTTATAAAGACAATCCCCAGGATTCATGAAGCTCCGTGCAAGAGTAAAGCTATTCTTGCATTGAGTAGTTCATGTCCATTTAGAATAGCAGTGCTCCTTACATATGTATGAAGACACGCTACTATCTAATCTAAATGGACACGAACCAGGAGCGAGCACAGGGGGCATGTGTCAGTAGTGCCTGCACATATAATACGCCCCCTTCCCTCAGAAAGTGCCGTACGGCACTTTTTCACACAGATGAGTGTCAATTTATATAATATTAGAGCCTGGCTCTAATATTATATAGCAAACGAGTGTCCGCAGACACCGAAATGTAAGTAGCTAACATTTCAGTGTCTGCAGACACTGAAAAAGAAAAAAAAAACACAAATACCTAGAAGGCAGTAGCGTTCAAGTGCACACCCCCCAAATTTATGCACTCTTGCCCTACATGCATGTCAATCATATGGCTCATGTATAGCACAGTAGGGATGGGAATATGTAAAATATAAATGTAAAAAATAATTTATAAATGTAATGAAAAAAATAGATTTAAGCAATGCTTTGCTAGTCTAAGTATTACTTACCTGCTTTCAGCTCTGCTTAGCTGGTGTAAGCATTGCTATGCGGGTTTGCATGGAGCTAAGCATAGTTCAGCATATTAAAACTGGCCAATCAAGAAAATGTGTGGGAGAATTGCTCTATTTAAACTGCACAGGTGGGAATACAGCCATAACCATTTGGGATTGCATACAGCAGGACCAAAATGTATTGCGTTGGTGAAGGTGTTCACTTCCGAGCACAACGTTGGGGCATCCAGAAGTCCAGAGTCATGGTTGGGCTCCTAGTTAAAAACCATGATGGCAGGCTGCTGCAGGGCTAGTACCAGGGCTCACAATACAAAGCGGAGGCCTGGGATCAGCTTGCATGTGATCTCACTAGTGCCACTGGCATACCCCAGACTGGTGAGCAGGTACGTCACCACCATAATGACCTGAAGTGGAGGATGGGTGCACTCTTGGACCAGCGGATCTAAGAAGGCTGAGCACAGGATGTCTCACTTGTCTGTAAGTATGCAGTCTTATGTATCTCTAAGTATGGAAAAAGGTCAACTTGTGAATGTGCAGGTGTGATTAATGTGTGATGTCTCCCCATACAGCTGCTGCAGAGAGGTCCCAGAATGTTGAGGCTCATGCCCAGTGCCTGGCCTGGCTGCATCTGCAGTATGGTGAGTACAGAATACCCCCTACTATTAGCAGTAAGAAATCAAAATTATAGTAATGGTAGTACTGCCCGTATATATAATTGTTCTGTAAAAGTCAGGAATAAATGCCTGTGTCAGGCTGCCAGTGATACCATGGAGTATTCCCAGCTGCTGTGTAATACAAATATCAGTAGCAAACATGGTACAATATGCAGGAGAGGAATATTAGAATATGTATGAGTGTGTCTGAGTGAACCTGCCAAGAAAGTGCCACGTCAGTGCTACTGTAACAATTAAATATGAAAAGCATTCCCCTGTGCAGATAATGCAGGAATAGTAATTGTGGATTTCTGAGTTGTAAACAGATATTTATGTCAAAACTAATAAAGATGATCCCAAACACTGGTGTGTGTCATCTCACTTGTACCTGATAAATAGAAATGTGTATGTCCTGCAGAATGCATTAGCTGAGGTGAACTGATTTAGCACTGCTTGTCTGCATACTTTAGAATGGGCATGTCAAATAACTGAAAAAAGTGACAGTACATATTTCTATCAGAATGTGTTTTACTTGTTTGTATGCCAGCATTGTCCTGTGTTAACCTTTCAATTTCAACTGTATGTAGCTGTGAATGTACTGAAAAATGTATAAGGCTAACAGGTGCAGACTTAAAATCTACACTAAGTACTCAGGAATCTAAATCGCAGTATGTAGTTGTAAAACAGTCAATTGTGCAATCCAGCTAATGTGCACATCACATGTTTCACAAACAGTGACACCAATGTCTGCTGTGTATGCATAATTTGTACTGAAAATGGGAAACAAATAATGCAACGTCGTAATAAAAGTACTGTGCACAAAAATATGTACTAGATAGAAATGTCACAAGCACTACACAACACCCCCCAGTAGCTCATTCTGAAAAGGACTAAGCCTGTGGTTCAGTTTTGCACACACACCACGGTTTGAATCCAGGGACCACCACTAACATCTCAGTCTGGTTCTGCAGTTGTAATCCACTTTTAGTTTTGATTTCTTCCTTTTCTCCTGCCACTTGCTTCTTTTTTCTACCTTCTCTTTTGGAAAAATGGCGGCATTTTCTGTAGAATGAAGTTTTCTCATAGAAAATGTCATAATTCCCTGTGATCTGTGTGTTACATAACAAAGCCGTGTCCTTTGTATGTATTCTCTGTACTTTACAGGTATTAATCAGTTTGTTTTTCTTCCTTGTTAGTTGTTGTGAACTTCTTCCTTTCTTTTTTTTATTTCCTTCTAAACAGTCTGAATCCACAGATTATTGAATATTTGTACCCAGAATTCAACAACTGTCATGGCTATTATCTCATAGAAGTTGAAAGATCTTTACAGACAATAGAGAAATCCTTTCCCACATGTGACCTATTAGGTCTTTGTCTAACATTATTTATCTCATCAGCCCAGTTATTAATATATGTAACAAAAGTTAGTCTAAATTTGACTTATTAGGTCTTTGTCTAACATTATTTATCTCATCAGCCCAGTAAACTGCAATATGAAAAGAAAAAAATAATGTACTGCACCACATACAGGGCACACTGGTAAATAAATCTTAACCTATGAACCTATGAACCTAATAGAAATACTAGTATGATGTGTATAACTGTCAAAAATGTACAATTGCTGTGTTGATCAGCCCCAGTCCTACAAATAGATGCAAGCTAGACATCCACACTCTGCAGTCTGGCCCAGACAAGCCCCTCAAGTGTCACACTGTCACAGATAGTTTCCCCAGTTGCCAAGAAACCTGCACACAGAGAATGTTACAGTAGATGCATATGAAAGGCACAACACACACTCCAGAGCCTGCAACTAATATGTGAATCTGAAATATGTGTAGAAACTGCAATGTAATGTGCACACAGTTCATCTGCACAGGCCCGCAGGTAACGAAATCGGTATAGAAACAGGTATGATGTGTATAATTAAATAAGGGTAAAATTGCTCTGTTGATATCTACAGCTGTTGGTGTGCTGTAGCAGCCCCATGTCCCAGGTAGAGTGCAAGTGTGATCATAATATAGAGTAGTGAATAATAGTGTACTGACAAATATACTTGATAGCAGTTGTCAATTGAATCTGTTCCCTTCTCTCACCACTCAAATGATCAACCATCACACTGAAACCAACATGGGTATGTTCCTAAACAAACCTCTACTGTTGGGACCATTGTTCCATTTGGTTTATCATTTTTTAAACTGTGTGCATACTAATATTCCCTGTTGAGTAATCATTTTATTGCCTGCCTGACATACCACTAACTGACATGCTGTTGCAGCCCTAAATGCCATTCCATATATGCATGAGTTCTGTTTGCTATGGCACTGTTATAATTGCACTGTTTTGGGTAAGTGGGAATATCCATGCATGCTATTTTGACTAATGTTTTAATGTGTTGTGCATGACTAACCAATATTCATTGTTAATTTCCACAACATAGCACGTATGGGAAGGCAGATCCCAGTGGATCCACCACTCCTACCCTTCATGGTCGAGGCACCAGGTCCCAGCATGTCTGGGACCCAAACCAGACCTCACTCATCTGCTGGTCCTGTACCACCCATGGGTGGAACCGCTGCAGGGGATGGGGCTTGCCCCCCCTGCAAGAGGGCGTGGTGAGGATGTTGTCACCCAGGACGAGGTCTGTGGCATGGTGCACAGTGTCCTTCAGATGAAGCTGGTTGACCACCTGCACCAGGTGGAGGGCAGGCTGTTGCAGATAGAGGGGCAGGTGGCTCCTCCAGGGTGGGGATATCAGTGCCACTACTACCATCTGGGTGGCTCATGAGCCTCAGATGCCCAACCACCCTCCTCGTCAAGGTGTTTACCCCCACATGTGTCATACACTGCCCCTGTCTGCTGTCTTGTTTGTCGGCAAATGCAACCTCTCCTAACAAACATCCCTCACCACACTTACCAATAATCCTTCCTTAAAATCCCACTCTCACCTTAAAAAAAAAGGGCATCTGTCCCATAAAGAAATCACGTCCCATACATAGCTCTGGATTTCATCAGAGATATGTATCCATCACACAATCTAACCCTACCAATCATCCATATTGTATGATGCCTCCTTGTAGGGTGCAAAGCTCCAGATTCTAAATTGCCCACTTTGAAAGCATCTCTTTCTGCCAAAGAAATGCAGAGCTATGGTCCTTTCCTACAACCGTCCAGCACATCCCTACTTGTTTCTGCTCGTTTGTCCCCCTGCTTGCCCCAATTTCACCACTTTCCTATCTCCCTTTTTTCTTTTCTTTATTTGAAATTAGAGTGGGTTTAAGCGGCCATAAGCAGGCGTAAGCTAAGCTAAGCTCACATAAGTGTTGCTTAGCTCTGAGCAAACCCCCACAAACCTGCTTACAACTGCTTTAAACTGCCTTAATCATTCTGTCTCCAACAGCCCAGCAACAAAATAATTAGCCCTTGCAAGTATCAAACCAAGGACACTGCACACTATAGCCAAAGTGATTTACCACTAAGCCATTTCAGATGTAAATAAATATGATGTTTTCTCAAACATATCATCCAGCACAGTCATTCAACAGCAGGGGAAATGGATTTATATATGTAGATGTATGTATATATATATATATATATATATATATATATATATATATATATATATATATATATATATATATATATATATGGGTCTACCTGAGATGGTCGACAAGCCATTTGATCGACTTTCATTTGGTCGACAATTCATTTAGTCGACAGGCAGATTTGCCCCCCTCCCCAATGTTGTGCGACCCTGGAGTTGATATATATAGTTAGGGGGGGTGTGGGGGGCAAAGCCCCCCAAATAAAACTGCTTGTCGACCAAATGAATTGTCGACCAAATGAAAGTCGATCAAATGGCTTGTCGACCATGTGAAGTAGACCCATATATATATATAAACATAAA
This sequence comes from Protopterus annectens, assembly GCF_019279795.1. Lineage (NCBI taxonomy): Eukaryota > Metazoa > Chordata > Ceratodontiformes > Protopteridae > Protopterus > Protopterus annectens. Next base: position 1,487,086,478 of record NC_056731.1, on the reverse strand, counting down.
TATATGACCAAAGGCACTTTTAATGGGGGTGAAGTGGCCCAAAATGAGTACCTATTGTAATTATTGATATCATCCCCTGCTCCACAGCTAAACAGCTCTGCCTTCCATCACAATAACCAACACATGCAAGTCTCATACCTAGGATGCTACACAACATAGCCACAACACGTTAACAGTAATCCATCTCAACTCTACAATGTCAGGATGATATTAATAACATATCAAGCAGAGCAGTCTGTGTACCGCAGGGAATGTATAATGTACAAACAGTAAACATTCCAATGATACATACACACACACACACATATATATATACATATATATATATATATATATATATATATATATATACATATATATATATATATATAGATAGATAGATATGTATATACACATACATACACATATACATATATTACTAGTTATAGATATGTATAAGAAGATATATATTTAGAGGGTGCACAGTATATGGAACAGCCAGTATTCCTACAGTTGCCACCTTTTAAAATGGCCATTGTTTGAGTCTTTCATGCAAAAGACAATTATTGCATGAAACATATACCCACAGACATGTCAAAGTATATGACACCACACACAAGTATGCATGCATAGAAATGTTTATTTATGTAGTATTTCAGTTTTATATGCCATTTCATATAGCAGTTTGGTGTTTGAAATACATAATAACTAAGTAATGCAACTCTCAAACAAAACATTTGATACAGTAATCTGAAAGCATAACATATGTTGCTGTCCAGCCATGGCCTTCAAGTAGTACAACAGTAAAAAAACACCTGCCTGGAAGATAAGAATCAATCAACAATAATTAATTACAGATGTAGTTCAGTAGCCTCCAACTATACTCTGTACTCAACCCCTAGGGGGAAAATAATTAAGTTGTCACAATGAAAATGTATCTGTTACATAACAATGCTTAAATTAAAACATCACTATCACACTGACAAGCAGAACTGTCTGTAAGACAGTAAGCACTAGCCCACCACTGTTCCCATGGTGAAATGTATGATAATGTACAGCCATATACCTTCATGTGTCTTACTACTGATATCCCTCACATGTTGTAAAAGCCTAGGTTAAAAACAGTGCATACCCCTCCCTCATAGAATGACTTACAAGGGCATATAACAGTGTTACATACACTGACCTCTGGACTGTACAAGGTCACACGTGTTTTGTCCAGCCTTCATATATATGGACTATACCCCACAATTTGTGTGAGAGTCCGCAACATCACTGAAATGATAGCAGGAGTGCAAGCACTAAATAATAATAGGGCACTACTTAACAAACTCTTACTGCATGACATATGGACAAAGCCTGGTATATAGGTGGAGGACAGAGGCTGGAACACAGGGCCATATTTGCAGTATTGCTGTTATACACTGTTAAAGTTGCTGGTGTTACAGGATTGGTTGCAACATACCCTTACTCAGGAATATAAAGTCAGAAACACAAATGGATGTAGCCATGTACTGATAGCACTCAACAGAGTGAATGTCACTGATATATTAGAGACAAGACCTGTGTGGTGAACAGAAAAACATAACAGCCAATCCTCTGGCCATCATGGGGTTAGGCCTACAGTTAAGAGCTGTGCAGACAGACTGCATTCCATGCAAAAGTAGCATGTGCACATGAACCCTGTAAAACTAGCAGTATTCAATGCATATAACAAAAGTACTCACACTGTCCATAGGTCTGGAACCTTATAGAACTATGTAGTTGGCCTGTGTCTGCAAGTCCTGTTGTATGAGGTATTGCTACCTACTGTTTGTAACACTGCTGCCCACATACAGGAAGGATGTCTTCCATACAGGAAAGGTAAAGGGACAACACCCACATGATGTAGTAAATTATAGTAGTGGGTTGCCATGACAGTGGTAATTGGAAGTACTACACAGCTGGCTGCATGCAGTTAGCAAGTGGTGAACACTGATTGGTGCAGAGGCCATCACCTGATCATGAGCATCACCTACAAAATCCATGGTGCAACCTATTCAAAGCAGCTCAGTCCCTGTAGTGGAGAGAGAGAAAGAGAGTTACAGAAAATTAAAACTCCAAACCAAAACAAAACAAAAGTATATAAAACAAGGGACACATAAAATCTACCTAGAAGAGAGGACAATACTACAACAGGTATGTGAAACATATATGCATATAATTAATGTAGCACTTGGTCTGTAATAATTGGATAGATAATATGGAAAGATAAATATGTTGTAATGATGTCCTGCTGAACAACTGCTATGGACATAGCGTCTGGCCCTGTGGGCATGGACCATAACTGTCAACTGTGCAGATCAGCACTGAATGACAAGATGTAAGCCATCATAGTGTGTGTTCTGTACCTCAAGACATGTATATTAGTGTGGCAAATAGCTGGTGGTGGAAGTAATGAAGTTATGATAGACACATGAGTTTTAGACCCCACCACCTGCAGGACAGTCATGTTAATGTGAAATGTATCATGCACACACGTCATAGGTTTGTTATAGGCTTACCTGCAATCTGTCCCTAGATATACCTCCCTAATGTTAGGCTTTGTCCACATGTGACACCCTTCTGTTTTGTAGGAATGCAGAACAGTGTAGCTGTGGAGAGTGTGGACATGTTTGAATGCACTCTCTCTCTCTCTCTATATATATATATATATATATATATATATATATATATATATATATATACATATATACATACATGCATACATGTATGTCTACAGATATACAGACACATATATATATATATATATATATATATATATATATATATATATATATATATAGGGTCTATATTAAAACACCGGGCATTCAAAATTTTGAGTGTTCTAATATCAACCTGTTTTAGCGAATGCAGAAAATATCGGAGAAACAGAAAACCAATTTTTTTCCTAGGGAAAGAATTTGGTTGTCCGTTTCTGTTGCTTCGGTATTTTCAGCACTGTGGTGGAAAGTTATTGGTCAGGTTTAGGTAAGTGTGCGATTGTGTGGATGTGAGGGTTAGGGTGGGTTAGGTGAGTTAGGGCTAGGGTGTGGGTCAGGTAAGTGTGCGATTGTATGGATGTGAGGGTTAGGGCGGGGTAGGTGAGTTAGGATTAGGGCGTGGGTGAGGTAAATGTGCCATAGTGATGGACCTTAGGGTTAGGGTTTGGGTTTAGGTAAGTGGATAGTTAGTGGTTTATGCATAGTTTACTGTACGGTTAGGTGTTAGAGTTTAGGTGTATGTGTGTGGATTGCTGTTTGTTTGGTGTGCTTGTGTTGTGTTTATGTGTTTTGGAACAGCAAATTTTTTCCCTAGGAAAAAAATTGCTGTTCTGAATGTTCGATGTTTTAAATTTTCGATTCATAGGGTTTGATATTAGAACACTCGACATTTTGAATGTTCGGCGTTCTAATATAGATCCTATAAATAAATATATATATATATATATATATATATATACACACACACACACACACACACACACACACATGTATAATATATATATATATATATATATATATATATATATATATATATATATATATATATATATACACGTGTATAGCTACATATATACAAGCACACACACACACACACACACACACACACACACACATATATATATATATATATATATATATATATATATATATATATATATATATATACATACACATTTATATACGTTAGTAAGCGGGTGTGAAATGGACAGTTAGGTCTGGTGTGAAATCCATGTTGGAAACACATTGCCCTTGTTTGTGAAGGTGAGATTGGTATGTTGGAGAAGGATTGTTGGTATATTTGGGGAGGTAGGTTGGGTTTGAAGACAGACAGGACAGCATACAGGGGTGGTATATGATGCAAGTGGTGGGTAAACGCCTTGGATGTAGAGTGGTGTTTGGAAAGTGGAAGCCCATGATCCCCCAAATGGAAACAGTGGGACCAATGTCCCCACCCATGGGCAGTCATAACTATACCTTCATGGCCCTGAAGGTGCCTGAGCTGGCGGCTGAGCAGGAGGAGCCTGCGGATCCTGTAATTGTGTACCAAAGGCCTCAAGATGGTGTAGCACATCCCCCAAGTCTCTGTGGAGCTCCCTATGTACCAGAGCCTGGATCTGATTTCAGGTGAGAGGATCCTGTCTGTGCGTGCTCCCGGGTTGGAACGAACACCATCCAATGAGGTGGTTCCACCTGAAAGTGATGCAGGACCAGTAGATGATGAGGTCCCTGGCTGGGTCCCAGATGGGCTGTGGCCTGGTAACATGGCCAGATGAGGTGGGAGTGGTGTTTCTGCTGGGAACAGGCTTTCCAATATGCTATTGTGTGACAGTTATAGAACATATGTGAGTAGTAATAGTCCACACAATCCAGGATTACTTCTAACAGCATACATAGATATCGCCATTAATGCAAAACACTAGATTTGGAGCAGTCACATAGCAAATAGAACACATGCATATATGGAACCATAGTGGCCCTTACAATGGCATGCAGGTGACATTGTTAGAAACAGGCCACCAATGATAGTATTTCAACATGGAACATGACTAGAAACACATTGCACTATTTGTCGTACAATACAATATATGTCCCAACAGTAGGTTTGCTGTAAACATACCCATTGAGTTGTGTGTTGAAATTATTGTTGCAGATATTGTGGGGGCAGACAGAGTTGTCAATTAACAATTATTATAGCCTTGCAGTATGAGATCCTCAGTCCTTTTTTCCTCTTTATGTCTTTCAGGCACCATGTCTAGAGAGTGATTATGATGTTATAATCAACTACCTGGTTCAGCACCACCACACCCTCTTTGGCCATACAGCCCATGATCTGCAGGATAGGAGCACCCTGTGGAATGAGCTCATCCACAGGGTAAACGATGTTGGCCTGCATAACCGCAGTTATGAGCAGGTCCAACATTGGTGCACTGACCTCATCCACCATGCCTGTCAGCATGCTATTGCAGTTAGGAGGGACCAGCTAGCCACGGGGGGAAGGTCATGCCATCCAGCCCCCCTGACACATGCTGAGGAGCTCTTTGCCATCCTCAGGGCACCTGCCCACCAGCAAAGACAAGACCCAATGGATAGCATTGTGGAGGTGGATGCTACCCATGCAATGGACAAGGAAAGTGAAGGTAAGGTCACAAGGCACATCAGTAGACCACTGTTGCTTATCCATCTGCATCTGCAGAGTTTAATCATGCGTATTTGAGATAAAATATATATAGTCTGTTGCTGCATTGTAATTATGAACAGATGTGCATAATCTGTTGTATTGTGGGTTTGTACTGTTAATGTACTGAAATGCTGCTCCCACCCTATACCAATGCCACAGGTGTGGCTACTGACATCACATCTCTCACACAACTATGTAGGTCCCTCTGGTATACCTCTGGGGCATCAGCCTGCAGCTGGTGAGTATGGTGTTGTTTGTTCAGGTTTGCCAATACACCAGCCATGTTATGGCCATGGTGTTTGCCATGCACACATTTAACACACCTACCCATAATGCATGCTGTACATGTTCACTTATTGTTGCTGTTAACTACACTGCATCACAGTCATCAGCATGGCAGCATATCTGAAGGGTATGTAAGAGTCCTGCAACATAACTAACAACCTTTCCTTGCAAGATGTGTGCATAGAGATGAACATAATGGTGAGACAAATGGCCTACAGTAGGAACATGTCTGAAATATCACCCTTATACAGTGCTACAGCAGTGTATACACCACTATTACAATGGCAACTGTTACAGATCTACACAACGGGATATCACAATACCACATTCCACTACCCTTACAACCTGTAATGTGGTCCTAACATGAGCAATGAATGTGTAATATGGAATCCTATGTTAGGACAGCAAATATGGGGAATACATACCTTAACAAACACTGGAAACATATGTGTGCACACACTCCAAATAACATATTGTGGAAGCAGTTTTGAGGTACTGACAGCATTCACTCTTCATGAGTATGCACCTTCCAGCAAGTACAGGTCCTCAATGTCACACCAAGAAATGGTCTGCTGTCGTAGACATATGGCGTAAATACATCTTACAAGTCATGGAATGGATCTCATACCCAATAGGTAGCATGCAGGAGTGGGACATGGAGCCTTACCTCACCATTGAATACACCATAGCAAACAATGCAGACAGTCATGTATGTGATGAGGAAGTATGGGACAGAATTAATGTAGAAAATAAACAGATGGCCATCCAAGACAGATGATGACACATGTTGCAAACCAGTCATGGTGGCTGCCTAGAAACATGCCACAATACTGAGGGGGTTGCTGGAATGTCTAGCAAGTACTGGCTGTGCAGCTCCTGTGTCGACAATAGCGTACTGGCTGTGCAGTACCTGTGTCAACAATTGCCTGGACTCTGCATAAGTGTGGTCTATGGGTAGGGTAATCAGATGGGACAGTTGTTCCACAGGAAAAATCAGTCAGGGCTCTCTACAGATACCATATGCATAACATCAAGTCTCCCAAAGGCATGTGTTGCAATGTGCAATGGTGTACCAAGACCAAGTTCGAAACCTACAGACAGTATCAATTAAGATACATGTGCTGTACAAGCAACACCTCACTCCACCTCAGGCCCACAATCCCCATCTGTACCTTGATGGTGTCAGTGTTCACCTGTATGTTTGCCGTGCATTAGCAGAGACTAGGCTGGTACACATGGTGTTCTGAATTTGGGACACTGCAAAATGGCACTCGTGTATCCCATAGTTGTCAAGCATCTGCAAAAAGGCTGAGGATGCGGGAGGTGTGTCATCCTGAAACACAACAGTGAACTGAAGCAGGCATCCAAAGTTCACTAAGAATCACTGCATCTGCACACAGTCAAGGTCATGCATTGTGGCAGACATAATCCTGACTACACAGCAATAGTGAAGGCACTGTGTGACCTCCAAGGGCTGTGCACATGAGTTGACCTTGCAATCTTGCAGAGTTGGGGGACATTTGTAGGACAGAGTGACCAAATACTGGCAAATGCAGATGGGCCATGCTAGTATACCCCTTCCAGAAATAGTGACTGCTGTAGTACACTTAACAGTTGGTGCAACAGACCATCATGTTAAAGGTGTGCACACTTATGCACCCACATATTTTATGCATCTCAATCAGTATCTGCACAACTAACACATTTGTTTGATACTGCATTTGATTGTACATGTTATATGTCACATATCAGGTTCATGTAATGTTAACATATGCAGTATTGTGGCCCCATGGCATATAAGGGAAGAGGGTGCCATGTCAGTAAGGGTGCATACACTCCTCATAGCCACAGTAATGTTTGAAGGTTGTCAGTGTAATTGATGATAAGATCTGCAAATCAGACATCAGGCAATCACTATTGACATCTGTCCACATATCATCCCAGGTATGTGTCAAAAAACACATAGGGCTGTGAGCAGCAGAGCAAACATAACTGCCACACACATACACATTCAGCAATGGCATGCACACCTGTGAGGTATGGTGCACAGTACATGACAGGGTGCTGAACAGGTGCACAGCAATACAGCAATACTGTGTACATGGGTGCAGTGTGTTCCAGTGGAAGGGGGCATCACTTACTAATACAACTCATGCATCACAGAGATCTATAATGTTGGTAACGGGGATTGATTATAGCTGCAGTGCATGCTGTTGAGTGCCATATGTCATGCATGTTGGTCTGTGTGTAATATCTTTGTGCAGCCTCACCTGTAAGAGTGTGTGTGTGTGTGTGTGTGTGTGTGTGTGTGTGTGTGTGTGTGTGTGTGTGTGTGTGTGTGTGTGTGTGTGTGTGTATGTGTGTGTGTGTGTGTGTGTGTGTGTGTGTGTGTGTGTGTGTGTGTGTGTGTGTGTGAGTGCGTGTGTGTGCACAGTTAAGCAATGACGCACAGGTCTTAAAGTGCGTTTCTTATTTTCACCTCACAGGTGGTGAGGTCATCAGGGTCCCTCATGCAGGCAAACTGATGTAAGTGTCCATACAGACTCTGACAATGATGATAGGTGTGATGATGCACAGGCAGGGCTGTCAGGGGCTGAAGCTGTGCCATTGTTTCACATCCCACTGTTATCCACTCCATCCCCGCAAACAGTCACATTACCTATGCATACCCCATCAGCAGTGACCACAGATGAGGGACAGTTGGCAGGTGGTGCCATGGAGCAGGACAGTGTGGTGACTATGGCAAGTGTGTCTGGACACAGCACCCATAGCCAGAAGCCTGGCGAGATACCACACAGGCAGATGTACAGGGGTGCTCATATGAGGGCTGCTGGTCATCATGCCCCTGGCAATAGTGCCACTGCTGGTGTCACCAAACACATGTTTCAGGCCATCATGGAGGCGCAGGCATGTATGGACATTATACCAGACAGGGTCTGAGGCTCCATAGGGCTACTCATTCTGCTGTTATTGACAACATCCGTGAACTTGCAGGTGTCCACCGTTATTTTGCAGAGGTCATGGATAGATGGTTGGGTAAGATGGTGGGAATCCTTGACTGTGGAATGTCTGTGCTTGAGCATATGGTGGGACTAGTGCGATGGCCACATGGACATAGACCAGCAACACCAACAGGTGGAGGTCGATGTGGATGTACAACAAGTCATAGCCACTCCCACAGTGGAAGTACCAGCACTACAGGGGGTGCTGTCCACACCACAACATAGCAGGCCACGTACACATGGCCATGGCCAGTCCCAAGAAGGACCCGGATCCAGCAGACATGTGTCATCATCAGGGGAGAGTACCATATCTTGGCTTGTACCGGGTAGTGCCTGTGGAACTCCTGGCAGGCACAGTTCTCATGTCCGTGGCCAGAGATGGTGAACTGCACACCCTGCCAGGTACGGTCTGCAGCTGTCCAACAAACTCCTGTATAGGGCAGCCATATGGCAGAACTGTGTGCATACACACACACACACACACACACACACACACACACACACACACACACACACACATACGCACACACACAAACATCACCAACACAGCTATGACAACACCATACCTACACACACCACATATTCACAGCCCGATTAATAATGAAACCCCATAAAACACACACATGATGTCAAACAAATGGCTCAGCCTAGGTCTCTGGCAAACCCACAACATACCCTGTGCATATGAAGATACCTGTGCCACATCCCTGCCATCCATTACATCAATGCAGGGTCAGGCTAATATGTTTCTGATGCACAGGGTGACTGTACTATGGTGTACCAATGTAATGCTGTGTAACATGTTTCAGCACTAAAGTTTAATGCTTACATGTCAGGATGTGTAGCTGTCCAGCCATGATGCATTATAGCTGTTATTAACACTGAGTGATTGTGGTCTCTATAATGTATTCTGTTTGTGTTGTAGGTGTCTATGTGTCAGCAGGATGTTGGTCTGCTGTTATTTCTTCAAGGAGTATGGCACTGTGGTGACATCTTGACAGCGCCATATCCTGGGTACAGCCTATCACAATTCACAGGTCTGTATAACAGTTACTGCATGTGCCACATGCCTGATGGGTCTCAGAGATGTATACAGGTGAGTGCATGGTGGCTGATGTCAGCAGCACTTCTACAGTGGACAATGGTAAGTGTACTGGGTGGTACACACCACATGTTTGTGTATAACACACATACACACACACACACACACACACACACACACACACACACACACACACAGAAGCTTTGGTGTTGAAGCAAAAAACAGAGAATACTGTACACATGGATGTATGCACTTTTGCAGGGAACCCATTTTAGCCTATGTAATTCCACCAAGACAGAAAAGGCACAACATCACATTGGGAAATAATCAGTCCACTAGTTTAATGTTATTGACGATGGTACTGGAAGGGTACCAATGTAGTGCAATCCTCATCTTGGTAAACATAGGTGGGCTGGTGTGGGTGGCACAGCCCTACCCTTTGGATGGTGTGGGGTGGTTTATAACTGCAGATAGTGTGATTGACATCTACTTAACCTGTTAACATAAACTGTACAGTATTACAGCCGACTAAGTGGAAGGATATACTCAACAATAACCGCACTGATGTTGGCTGTGTCCACAAGATCGACACTCAGCAATATATAACAACTCCAGTATTGCTGTACAGATAAACACTGGGGAAGAGGGCATTTACACATCTACTACTAGTTTTGATGGAATTAATTTCCACAAGATGATACCTGTGAAATGTTATAATTTGCCAGTCAGTTCTCGGACCTCCTGTTACATGTATTTTCTGTAGACTGAAGTAGATCCCTTCACATACACACGCACTCTTACTTGGCAACACTGAGTGTAGAACCCCTACCTAGGTACTTATTTCTACTAATGTGTGTGGTCTTAATTGCACACATGACACAGCTTTTAGGATGAGGTGTGTCCCATGTCACTTGTTAAGTGAAGAACATCACCAGGCCTTGTACAGTATGGTAATGGGAGATGTACTGGTTGTTTATGGACAATACATAGTATACCATACTGTCATATACACATTAACAAACACATAACAGTCATACACACATCTGAGAGACCTGGGTTTATCAGTGCTAACTACCTTGTCAGTGGGGCCATTCTGTTACAGATAAGTTGCACACAGCACATGCATCATTGGGCTGGATAGTGTAATGAGTTACCTGTATGGTTAATGGTGACAGTGGTCCCCATACAGTGGACCTTGGGACATGTACTGGGGGTCCAAAGGGACGAATAGAATAAGAAAAACTAGGCACCATAGTCGATACACCAGCGGACACATACATCCTACAAAAAGGTTTCACAGAAACGGACAACTGGTGCCGGAGTCACGGCCTTAAACTAAATGCCAAAAAATGTATAGTCATCCCCTTTGGGAAAAACAAAGTACCCACGAATTATCACATAGGCCGCAACCCACTGAGTACGGAAAAATAATCAGAGACCTAGGGACCCAAGTTGACAGCGACCTCTCATTTGACACCCACGTTGCCAAAGTGGTTAGAAAAACATTCTACCTTGCACACCTCATCATGAAGGGATTCACATCCAGATCCAAGGATGTTATTGTACCCCTATACTCCTCCCTCATCAGACCCATGATTGAGTACAATGCCCCATTTGGTATGTACCTTGCACACCTCATCATGAAGGGATTCACATCCAGATCCAAGGATGTTATTGTACCCCTATACTCCTCCCTCATCAGACCCATGATTGAGTACAATGCCCCATTTGGTATGTACCTCACCTGGCATTTGCAACAGCTGGAGAGACCACAAAAGTACCTCACCAAGAGGATCAAGGGTCTCCAACATATGTCTTATTCTGCCAGACTAAAGAAACTCCAGTTCTATTCAGTAGCATACCGCCTGCTCAGAGGTGATCTCTGCCTGACGTACAAGGCCATGTCCAATCAGGATCTGATGGACATGCTCCACCTCAAAAAATCCAAATCCATCAGGACCACGAGAGCTAAAGACTTAAACCTCGGCACAAGTATGAATAGGACATGCTGGAGGGATAGATTCATAACCCAGAGGCTTCCCATGCTTTGGAACAAGATCCCAGTTCATGTTAGGCAGAGCCCCTCACTGACTCTCTTCAAGAGAAATCTTGATGAGTGGATGGGAGATTGTAAGTTTACCCCGGGGGTCACATATGTGCCACTGCTAGACAGGGGCACAGTAAACTAATTCTATTATATAAGGGGGCCTTCATTGTGTCACTACTAGACAGAGGCACAGTATTCTAAATCTATTATGTGCATGTTTGTACCATTTTGTGGGGTGGCGAAAGCCACATCACTATGGCTAGGGTTACAAATGCCCCAGGGCAGATAGCCTAGTACTAAACTATGAAACTATGAAACTATGAAACTGATTATGAGCATCACTTACAAAATGCAAGCTGCTGCCTAAGCGAAGCAGTGTGTACTTTTCCACATCCACCAGAGAAGGAGTGAGAGAGACAGAGTCAAAGTAAGAAAGGAAGGGAGTAAGAGAGTAAGAGCCAAGCATGTTTGTGTATGATCCATGGATGGAGAGTGGTATCTGGGCATTATGATGGTTGCCTATATTGTGCACTAATCCAAACTGTCACATCGTAATTGCACGTGGCTGTACACATTTATGGCTGAGGATTGTCGACAACAATCTCTACAATGTTTGGAAAATATTGGCCTTGTAATGTTGACAACTGGACATGTAGCACCTCAATATAACGATGTGGCAAAACCCATACTGCAATGGACACTGTCATTACACAATCATCCCAACAGGGCACTGATAACACACATACACACTTACCAGTTCTGAGTTTCAAACCCATACCTGACTATGTATTGTTATTACATTGTTCTGCAGTTATTGCATGCACCACAGAGCTTACATGTTGGACAGCTGTCCAAAGGTATCTTTGAAGGTGAGTGACATCAGCAACAGTGATACAGGAGGGTCAGGATCAGAACTCCTACCTAACTAGTTTGCTACAGTATTACGCAGTTATCACATGCGCAGCAGAGCTTATCAGGCTGATATATGGCCAAAGGGTTATTTCAAGGTGACTGACATCAGCAGACATGCTACAATAGGGCAATGGGAGGTGCAGTGAGTGTGAATGGCTTCAAAATCATTAATCTCCACACACGCACACATGCACACACGCACACAGTCTCACACACACACACACACACACAAACACACACACACACACACACACACACACACACACACACACACACAAATACACTTGCCAGTACTGACATGCATGGGTGCATTGCTTCACTGATGTGTAGTAGACTGTGCCAGGAGACTGTACAAGGTTAGGCAAAGTGAATACCTTGGCATCAGGCCACATGACAATGGTCTCCAGTGTGGCTCAGGGATGTAGTCCCTTGATTGGCCCACACAGGTGGGTATTGCATTCACCATCCACTCATCTGGGTTACTATTGTGGGTGGCCAGTGCTGTGCAATGCTTGCCATGTATGTAATCTATATTCCATAACATGGACAGTGTTTGGGTTGTGCACATGTCCCACATGAATGTTCTGTGATGTGTGGAAGTGTACTTGGGGTCTCTGGGGTATGTTGCATGGACAGATTGTTATCATCTGATGTGGCATTCCTAACCTCATGTGGTGAGACCTGGCTATGGAACTCAGGTCATGCCTGCACCTATATTGACAGCATGATACAGGTATTCAGTGGAGTTAGTGGCATCTGTCCATACAGGGCATGTGCATAAAACATGGTTTTCCCTTTGTGGGTTACATTTGCAGACTCTACAGTTGTTGCAGGCGTCCAGTGGGGAGCATAGCAAAGGATCACTGTAGGCATTTTTTTGCCTATTGTAGGGATGGAACAGGGTACCATGTCCTTTTACTTGCTGGGTAACACACACTCAGTCAGGAGATGTTACACATCATGGTACATTCTGATATCAGTGGCTGTGTTGTGGTAAGCAGACATGCATTCCATTACAATCACATTGTGGTTACTATCTGTGGGCAATATGCAACGAACTACCAATATAGTGGTTGTTGCCTAGCCGAGTGTGTTTGTGTATGAGACATGGGTGGAGAGTGTTCTCTGAGTTATTCAAGAGTTGCCTATATTGTTCACCAATCCATAATTTCACATGTAGGGCTATGGCTTACACCAGCCTCTTTGCTGTTAGACATCTGTTGTCTTTGTAAGGTGGACATTGTGACATATAGTAGATCCTCATTATAATAATTTACCAAAACCCACCCCCAATGCATCCTGTCATTACACTATCACAGCAACAGCCACACAGAATATTTATGGCAAACACACACACTTGCTAGTACTGAGACTCAACCCCCTACTTAGGTATGTATTGTTACTAGAATGTATCGCATTTATTGCATGCACCATGGAGCTTATTGGATGGATGTTATCCCAGGGTACTTCTAAGGTGAAGAACATCCCCAGCCCTTGTAAATACTGGCTTTGGGTGATGTAAGTTGGTGAGAGATCCCAAAAATAATTTTACCCTAATCACACATTTATATTTGCCAGGGGGTAGGATCACACCTCTATCTAACAACCTTTATGGACCATTATGTTACACATTTACCTCATGCACCACTGATCTAACATGGAAAGGTTTTGCAACAGATGTAAGGTGGATGATATCTGCAGGACTGTTGAAGTCAGGCTCTGAGATGTGTACTGGCTGTAAATGGGGATAAAATCTTTGAGGTATATACATACACACACAAACACTTGCCACAGATGAGATTCAACCCTGCAGCTGTGTAATTTCTGCTACTACATTGTTTTGCATTTTTGACATGCATCACAGAGCTTATAGGTTGATGACATCATCGTGCTTGCTAAAGTAGGGAAACGGGAGGTGCAGTGACTGTGAATGGCCTCAAAATCAATGATTCTTACACACACACACACACACACACACACACACACACACACACACACACACACATACACACACACAAATACACTTGCCAGTACTGACATGCATGGGTGCATTGCTTCACTGATGTGTAGTAGACTGTGCCAGGAGACTGTACAAGGTTAGGCAAAGTGAATACCTTGGCATCAGGCCACATGACAATGGTCTCCAGTGTGGCTCAGGGATGTAGTCCCTTGATTGGCCCACACAGGTGGGTATTGCATTCACCATCCACTCATCTGGGTTACTATTGTGGGTGGCCAGTGCTGTGCAATGCTTGCCATGTATGTAATCTATATTCCATAACATGGACAGTGTTTGGGTTGTGCACATGTCCCACATGAATGTTCTGTGATGTGTGGAAGTGTACTTGGGGTCTCTGGGGTATGTTGCATGGACAGATTGTTATCATCTGATGTGGCATTCCTAACCTAATGTGGTGAGACCTGGCTATGGAACTCAGGTCATGCCTGCACCTATATTGACAGCATGATACAGGTATTCAGTGGAGTTAGTGGCATCTGTCCATACAGGGCATGTGCATAAAACATGGTTTTCCCTTTGTGGGTTACATTTGCAGACTCTACAGTTGTTGCAGGCGTCCAGTGGGGAGCATAGCAAAGGATCACTGTAGGCATTTTTTTGCCTATTGTAGGGATGGAACAGGGTACCATGTCCTTTTACTTGCTGGGTAACACACACTCAGTCAGGAGATGTTACACATCATGGTACATTCTGATATCAGTGGCAGTGTTGTGGTAAGCAGACATGTATTCCATTACAATCACATTGTGGTTACTATCTGTGGGCAATATGCAACGAACTACCAATATAGTGGTTGTTGCCTAGCCGAGTGTGTTTGTGTATGAGACATGGGTGGAGAGTGTTCTCTGAGTTATTCAAGAGTTGCCTATATTGTTCACCAATCCATAATGTCACATGTAGGGCTATGGCTTACACCAGCCTCTTTGCTGTTAGACATCTGTTGTCTTTGTAAGGTGGACATTGTGACATATAGTAGATCCTCATTATAATAATTTACCAAAACCCACCCCCAATGCATCCTGTCATTACACTATCACAGCAACAGCCACACAGAATATTTATGGCAAACACACACACTTGCTAGTACTGAGACTCAACCCCCTACTTAGGTATGTATTGTTACTAGAATGTACCGCATTTATCGCATGCACCACAGAGCTTATTGGATGGATGTTATCCCAAGGTACTTCTAAGGTGAAGAACATCCCCAGCCCTTGTAAATACTGGCTTTGGGTGATGTAAGTTGGTGAGAGATCCCAAAAATAATTTTACCCTAATCACACATTTATATTTGCCAGGGGGTAGGTTCAAACCTCTATCTAACAACCTTTATGGACCATTATGTTACACATTTACCTCATGCACCACTGATCTAACATGGAAAGGTTTTGCAACAGATGTAAGGTGGATGATATCTGCAGGACTGTTGAAGTCAGGCTCTGAGATGTGTACTGGCTGTAAATGGGGATAAAATCTTTGAGGTATATACATACACACACAAACACTTGCCACAGATGAGATTCAACCCTGCAGCTGTGTAATTTCTGCTACTACATTGTTTTGCATTTTTGACATGCATCACAGAGCTTATAGGTTGATGACATCATCGTGCTTGCTAAAGTAGGGAAACGGGAGGTGCAGTGACTGTGAATGGCCTCAAAATCAATGATTCTTACACACACACACACACACACACACACACACACACACACACACACACACACACACACACACACACACACAGAGTTTCACAGTTGCCATGTCTGGAATTAGATCTATCTAACTAGCATGTCACACTATAGCATTATGCAGTTATCACACATGCCATGGAGCTTATAGGGCTAGCCTTTATCCAATAGTGTATTGCAAGGTGAATGACATCAGCAGCCTTGCTAAAATAGGGCAATGGGAGGTGAAGTGACTATGAATGGCCTCAAAATCATGGATCCCTACACACACAAACAGCATTTCATAGTTGCTATGTCTGGGATGCGAACTCCTACCTAACTAGTACATCACACTATAGCGTTACACAGTTATTGCATGCACTGCAGAGCTTATAGGGATGACTCTTTTCCAAAGGGGTATTTTAAGGTGACTGATATCAGCAGGCTCACTAAACTAGGGCAATGGGGAGTGCAGTGTGTGTGTGAATAGGCCATAAACCATTCCCCTGAAAACACACACACAACACTCAGTCACACACAACTTTACATTTGATAGGACTGTGTATACGACTGCTAGATGAATAATAACTTTTACTGTCATGTTACACAGTTATCACAAACACCACCGACACTATAGTGCTGAGGGCTACCAGAAGCAAATGTCTACAGTGATAGACATTAGCACATCATGTGATATTGGCCAATTATATTTGTGGTGGGTGGGACAGGCCTCATGATGGACAGCTCTTTGTCACTGTCTGCCTCTCTCTCTCTTCCCCACATCTCTGTTTGTGTATGTTTGACCTATTATAGTGTGTTGTCCTTGGATATATGTGTATATTCCTATTCTATGTGTGTGCAAAGCATGACTGGTGTGCAATGTGGTGTGCCTGTGCACAGAAATCTGCAACTAACAGATATGTATAATCCATTGTTGTTGTCAGACATGGGCTTCATTTGTTAAGTGTGGGAGCATGGCCAGTATGACCCTTCTGTAATTTGTTGTCAGACATGGGCTTCATTTCTCTAAGTGTGGGAGCATGCCCAGTATGACCTTCTGTACTGAATGTGTGAATCCATTCCAGGTAGGTTGTACTCCAGTGCTGGCATTTGTGTTCTTTAGGTTATTGTCTATCTGAACTCCAAGGAGTCTGGTTGTTGGATCAGGTGATATAATCATGCCTTTGTTTGATTTTACTGTGAAATGTAGAGGAGTGGATTTTAGGGTGAGAGAGAAAAGTAAGAGATTTGTTTTCTTGGGGTACAGGATTAGGCATCATGTTAAGAACCATGTCTCAACAGTCTGGAATACCTGCTGGGTGAGGGTGAACAGTTCAGAGGAAGATGAGGCTGAGCAAATTAAAGTAGAATCATCTGCATATTGTATGCAGGTGGCTTGGGGAATATTACTATGAAGGTCATTATTGAAAATAGAAAAAAGGAGAGGGCCCAGGATGGAGCCTTGAGGGACACCAAGGGTAATAGGGAGGTGGTTGGATAAGTTATTGTCCCAGTGCACTGCCTGTTGCCTGTTGTGAAGATAGGATTGGAACCATTTTACTGAGCTTGTGTGTAGTGCAAGGGATTTTAGTAAATGTATCAGTAGCTGGTGGTTAACCATGTCGAAATCTTTAAATAAGTCTATAAAGAGGGCTGAGGTAAGAATATTGTTATTACAATTTTTATTAATGTAGTCAGAGAAGGATAGGATGGCAGAGGTGGTGCTATAGAATGGTCTAAAACCCTGTTGACAGTTAGCCAGTAGATTATTTATTAAGTGATTGAGGAGTTGTTTGTGTATGCATCTTTCCATGATTTTTGCCAGGGGGAGAGTAAGGCTATGGGTCGATAATTTACGAGTTCAGTTGAGTTACCACCTTTGTGAAGGGAATAATATGGGATATTTGCCATACTGATGGGATGTAACCTTCAAGAATGGTTCTATTAATCAGGATGGAAATGGGATAGGCTACTGCTTTAGCTGCTATTTTTAGATATTGAACAGGCAGAAGGTCTACTGAAGGAGAGGATGATTTAAGTTTGTGGAGAAGTGTGCAAATGAGAGATGTGGGAACTGGTTGTATTTGGAGTGTTGGAATAGAGACATTTGATGAAGTGGTGAGATTGGAGATATCGGGGGACAGGTGGTTGGAAAGAGACTGGACAGTTTCAGTAAAGAAGGTATTAAAGGCATCTGCAACCTGTTTTGGGTTATCTTGGGGGGTGCCTGAGGGGGAGGGTGTGTCAGAGTGGCCAGATTTTAAGAGACTATTTATACCTGCCCAGAACTTTTGTGGTTTATCTTGGTTAGTCTGTTGTAAATGGAAGTAGTGGTTTCTTTTATCTAGACGTATGGCTATTTTTGTAATGTTTCTTAGTTGTTTGAAGTTGAGTTGATCTATGGGGTCTCTAGTAGTCTGAAATGTGGCCCATAGTTTGTTTTTAGGTATAATTTTTGACTAGTATTTTTTGATAGCCAAGGCGCAGGTTTAGAGCTTTTTCTGATAGATCGTGAAGGAGCATGTGAATCAAGAATGAATCTGAATTTTTCATTGAAGTATTTTACAGCATCATCTAGAGAAAGATGTTTCGGGGATGCCCAGTTGTAAGCTCTGAGTTCAGCTTGGAAAGAGTCAGGGTTAAAGTTTTTATTTGTTCTAACTATTGTTAGTTGTTAGGTTGGAGGTATCAGTTTTGTGTCTGATTAAGTAAGTTAGTGCATGATCGCTTACATCATCAGGAAGGGTTCCTGCTTTATATGTTTGGTGGTGACTATTTACCAGAATCCAATCTGGTATGCTTTCTTTGTTGGAAGGTTTATTAGTTCTGGTGGGAGAATGAATGGTTTGGGTAAAACCATGAAGGTTTAAGTGGGTGGAAGGGTGTTCTGAGGAACATGTCTTCCAGTCAATATTCATGTCTCCAAGGACTATGGTTTCTTGGGGGAAATTAATGGTGAGCCAGCTAAGGATCTCCTCAAGGATATTCATGATATTACTTGGGGGAAGGTAGGTACAAATTATGTAGATTGCTTTGTGGGTATTAAGCTGGAGTTTGGAAACTAGTATTTCTACATTTCTTACAATGGGAGGTTTGTCCTGTAAAGCTGTAATTTGCATCCCTGTTTTGTAGAGGATAACTATCCCACCACCCTTTTTAGCTTTACACTCAAGTCTCAAGACATTATAACCAGGGGAGATAATCTCACTGTCATGGGTTGTAGGTTTTAGCCAAGTTTCTGATAGACAAAGGATGTCAAATGAGTGTGTGTCTAACAGACCGTGGGGGTGGGCAATTTTATTGTTAATACTACGGATGTTGAGATGAGCTAAAGTGAGAGAGTTAGGTGGTTTTGTGAGAATGTGTGAGCTAGAGAGAGGGTCAATAGCTGCAGTGTTATTTGGGCCTGGGTTGGGGTGAATGTCACCATCTAGAAGGGAGAGTAGTAATCTTTTAATTAGATTTGAGTGTTTGTGGAATATGTATAGTGATTTTCTGTCTTTTTAAAAGAAGTAAGTTATATGGACCTTCCTATGAAATTTTGGTAGTAGGTAGCTGGGAGAAGATGTTATGTTAACATAGTGTTGGGGCTTAGACTGGGAAGATATTTTTGTATGTTTAGAGAGAGTGTGAGATTTAATAAGGTTCAGGTGTTCATAACAGCTTAGAAAGTATGGTATAATAAGAAGAGGAAGAATTGAGAATAAGAGAAGATGTTTTGAATATGTTGATATCTGTGAGGTATGCATTGTGGTAGGTAAGGTGAAAGATGGGGAATAGGTGGAGTAAGACCTGGTAGAGGAGTTAGGATGAGGTAGTTGTGGGTTTACACAATTGAAGGAAGACTGACAGAAAATAATCTGAAGCAAGTTATTTACAAAGGTAAGTAAGTGTGAGTAGAGGGGGTGTAAGAGGGGGGTAAATTGTGTTCTAAGGTATGAATAGTAGTTTGAAGGAGTAGGGCCGTGAGATGGAAAATCCTACAGATAGCAGTAAGAGGTAGAATAGGCTTCCATACAGTAGGGAGAGGAATACTACGATACAGTATAGTATCTTAGATTATGGTGCCATCTAGTAGGTAAAAAGTTTATTACAGAAGGAGGTAGGAAGGGGGGAATAGCATGTATGGGACATTTGGGAGGAAAGTTTCCCAGGCTGCTTTTACAAGACTAGCCTGTTAATGGGACGTGGGGGGGGGGGATAAGGCTGCTGGGTGTCCTGGCTAGATAGTGTAACTATAGACACGGAAATAACTTGGCATAAGTTCGACTATATTGCTAGGTGAAGGAGACACGTACTTTCTAGCTTCCTTTTTATTACAGGGTTCAGAACTAGGAGGCAGGATTCTTTGGCAAAAACAGGAGATGAGGCAGTTGGAAGTCCTTTTCAGGAGTCCTTGTTCACTGGAAATGTCCATAGATTCATAGAGTAGGAGCTAGTAAAGAGTTTCTAGCTTCCTTTTTATTACAGGGTTCAGAACTAGGAGGCAGGATTCTTTGGCAAAAACAGGAGATCAGGAGATGAGGCAGTCGGAGGTCCTTTTCAGGAATCCTTGTTCACTGGAAATTAACGTAGATTCAGAGAGTAGGAGCTAGTTTCTAGCTTCCTTTTTATTACAGGGTTCAGAACTAGGAGGCAGAATTATTTGGCAAAAACAGGAAATGAGGCAGTTGGAGGTCCTTTTCAGGAGTCCTTGTTCACTGGAAATGTCTGTAGATTCAGAGTAGGAGCTAGTAAAGAGCTTCTAGCTTCTTTTTTATTACAGGGTTCAGAACTAGGAGACAGGATTCTTTGGCAAAAACAGATGAGGCAGTTGGAGGTCCTTTTCAGGAGTCCTTGTTCACTGGAAATGTCCATAGTTTCATAGAGTAGGAGCTAGTAAACAGTTTCTAACTTCCTTTTTATTACAGGGTTCAGAACTAGGAGGCAGGATTATTTGGCAAAAACAGGAGATGAGGCAGTTGGAGGTCATTTTCAGGAGTCCTTGTTCACTGAAAATGTCTGTAGATTCAGAGAGTAGGAGCTAGTAAAGAGTTTCTAGTTTCCTTTTTATTAGAGGGTTCAGAACTAGGAGGCAGGATTCTTTGGCAAAAACAGGAGATGAGGCAGTTGGAGGTCCTTTTCAGGAGTCTTTGTTCACTGGAAATGTCCGTAGATTCAGAGAGCAGGAGCTAGTAAAGAGTTTCTAGCTTCCATTTTATTACAGGGTTCAGAACTAGGAGGCAGGATTCTTTGGCAAAAACAGGAGATCAGGAGATGAGGCAGTCGGGGGTCCTTTTCAGGAGTCCTTGTTCACTGGAAATGAACGTAAATTCAGAGAGTAGGAGCTAGTAAAGAGTTTCTAGCTTCCTTTTTATTACAGGATTCAGAACTAGGAGGCAGAGTTATTTTGCAAAAATAGGAGATGAGGCAGTTGGAGGTCCTTTTCAGGAGTCCTTGTTCACTGGATATGTCCGTAGATTCAGAGAGTAGGAGCTAGTAAAGAGCTTCTAGCTTCCTTTTTATTACAGGGTTCAGAACTAGGAGGCAGGATTCTTTGGCAAAAACAGGAGATGAGGCAGTTGGACGTTCTTTTCAGGAGTCCTTGTTCACTGGAAATGTCCGTAGATTCAGAGAGTAGGAGCTAGTAAAGAGTTTCTCGCTTCCTTTTTATTACAGGGTTCAGAACTAGGAGGCAGGATTCTTTGGGAAAAACAGGAGATGAGGCAGTTGGAAGTCCTTTTCAGGAGTCCTTGTTCACTGGAAATGTCCGTAGATTCAGAGAGTAGGAGCTAGTAAAGTGAGGTACAGTAACACTAGAGTCAGGAGCGTACAGCAGCCAGGGGCTCTACCAGGACAAAGTTGGACTTATTTGCTCACAGCAATTTCCTGGGAATACAAGATGAATGAAACTGTGTCCAGTATTGTGGTTTGCAGCCTACATATTCTTGCACACTCATGCTATTCTGGAGGGGTAGCTGCAGACACTTGGTGATGGGTCTGTGTAAATGGTTCAGCACCTTAGTACTGTAGGGACTGAGGATCCCATGCTTGTACATCTATCGACGTGACAGAAAGGCCTTATCTTGCTGTGGCCATACCTCTCAGCTGTACAGATTCACACAGGTTATCCAGATGCAGGGCTCATATATCTGGTCATTTCCCCCTTTACATTGTGGTTTACGAGCAGGTTTGTAGCAAACCATTCCTGGGTTTGCAGGCAGGGATAGTATGGGCACACATCAGAGTTTCTGACTTCACACACTCCATGGCATCCATGCTTCTTCCCCCCTCTGTTATTCTATCCTCTTCCTAATATTATGCAAGCAATATCTGATAAGTATCCCTATACTTATCACTTCAACCCAGCAGTATTTAGTGGTTGGTCCACAGTTCATGCAGTTGGACGTGGTGGACTTGCTTCTGGGCTTTGTCGACATGGCTTTGTGTTATGTCGTTATTTGGGACTCCATGAGATAACATACATTGGCAGTACAGAGAGACAGAAAGTCATAAAATACCTTGATCTGCAGGCAGAAACAAGAGCCATGTGGAAGAAAGATTCCCAGACAGTTCCAATAGTAGTAGGAGCAACTGGTCTTATAAAAAATAATTTACAATGGTATTTAGATATGTTACCAATTCATGTAACACCGTACGAACTGGAGAAGGAGTCATTACTGGGCACATTGCGGGTGCTGCAAAGAGCACTTTTGGCTAAGATCAAAGGGTGAAACAATACTAATTTCATGAGCCTTAATCATACTTTGACTTAGGAATGGGGTCCATTCTCATCATGGTATTAGAAACCCAAAAGACTTGGAGAAATAAAACAGCAGTATAGGTGAGACACAGGACTTTAATAGAGGACTGTAGGGCATTTGGTAGTGATGCAGGCCATCTGTTGCAGGCCAGTGCATTCTGTCATTCCTACTTTCTCAGGCTGCAAGCCACTGGATTTCCCCTGGGGTGAAAGTGTAGGTGTGTAAGGTGTTAATGGCAATAGTTTATGTCCTTATTAATCCATTGGTGTGGATGCTGGCAGGGTGCTGCTTACAGCTAGGGACAAACTTGCATGGGACACCTCTTCAGCGTGCTTCATTCTGTGTGGTTCATATTGTACTCATTCCCAACAGCAGGGATATGATCTGTGATGAACCTGTGGCTGATGGTGGGGTGAGCTGTGTGCATGTGTACTATGGAAGCTTCTTGCAGCTGACTCACAGATATGCATGGGACATTCTCCTTATGCTGGCTTGTGCTGGGACATCAATGGTTTCCCAGCAGTGTGCCTTTTGTGGTCTGCCAGTGTTTGGCCAGACTACATCAGTATTCCATACTACACAGCCAACTAATGTGCTGCTAACCTGTATGTACAATTCCAAAGGTGTGTCAATTTGAAGTAACATTTTATACAAGCTCTGTCTAGGGTACTTGCACTTGTGTACTGTGTGTATGTCTGGGCCCGCATTCATGCCATATACATCTTTCAGATGGTGACAGATATTACATCTGAACAATTAGTATGTATTACTGCTGGATTGTGCCTTGCTGGGATGCATTGTGTTTGACACTGCAGTTGTCAGAACTTGGCCCTGTCATCAACAGTACTGGCCATAGGCCACCGGGACACAACCCTCCATGCCTACATGCCGAAGACTTCCACAGAATGTACAACACACAACAACCTAACACACAGAGCCCTGCATATTGTACACATGCAACAATCAATCCTGCTATTTTGGCCAGCTCAGGTAATCTGTGCTTCACTGTTATTATACCCACACGTACATGTTACTACATTTCTATGAAGGATTGTGAAGGGGGCACACCTGACAACTGTAAACATTTGCTATGACCGTACTAGTAGTTCAAGTATTCTGTTGGCTTCCATTTCATTATGTATTCTGACCTATCATGCAGACTGCAGACATATCAGTGTAGTACAAATCTTAGGTTTTATTGACCTACATTTCAGTTTCAGACTTCTTACCCTTCAGAACTAACATCCCACTGCCTGAACTGTTGTAGTCCATCTGTGTAGGTCTGGAAGGGGGATGTTCTCCATTGCCATCAATCAGAGGCCTTAGCACGGCCTTTCTTTGTGGTCATCTACACCTGTCCTGCTGGCTGAGACTGTTGTTGGGTATGTGAGCCTCACTGACATGCATGTGTGTGTCCTTTGGATACACATGTGTCCCACCACATGTCCTGTAGTGGGATTTTTCACCTTGTCTAGTACTGCCTACTATGTTGACACAAGTATTTGTTATGGATTTCATTCTGCCCATATAGGTGTCTACTATCTGCTGCCTTCCCATTCAGCCACCCGATTCCTTTACTTGCTCACATCTCTACCATAGATACAAGTAGCAGAACATACTACTCCATTCAGCAATTGATAGGGAGAGTGACTTACCTTATGACGGTACCAGTATTGAGGATGGTGCTGGAGTGCTGACTATGTTGGATGCACATAATACACTCTCTATACATGGTTAAACGCAGGTAGTGTTATGTTTGGCATCCCTTTTAGTGTATGTGCGAGTCAGAGAGAGGTGTTATTCCCAGGGTTCCTATCATGTCAGTGTATGTGCTATGCATTGCCTCTTTGCCAAAGCTTGGGCATACTGGGCATGCCTCCTTCTGCCTTCAGGGGCAGGCTTAGATTGTTCCTCCTCTGAGTCGGTCCATACCTGTGCTGGTCTTGGCAATGTTGGGGGACTGTGTGGTCCTGCCCCATGCTGTTCTTGCTGCAGCTGTTTCGACAGGATCATATTGTGCAGCATGGCACATACAATCAAAATTTGGGTACATGTATCTGGAGAGTATTGCAAGGCTCCACCAGATATGTCCAGGCACCGGAACCATGACTTGAGCATCCCAAACACACGCTCTATTATGATTCTGGTTTGTGTGTGTCTCATTATGGAGTTCTTATTTGTGTGTGTTTGCATTTCTGATGGGTGTCATCAGCCATGGCTCCAGTGCGAAACCAGCATCCCGCACTAGGTGGCCATGTGGGATGTCCTTACTGGAAAATCTCTGGTACAGCTGCGTCTTATGCCAGATGTGAGAGTCATGATAGCTTCCAGGGCTGCCAGCACACACATTTATTATAATGCCCTGGGAATCGCACATGACTGTAGACATTACCCCGCTCACCGGGTGGTACTTTGATGTGTATATGCATGCAGTCTATAGCACCCACTACCTCAGGGTATTTTGCTATTTTGTGGAAGCGATGCATATTGCTGGTCAATGCCTCACAGGTGTTGTGGAAATATATGTGCTCCCTGCATGTGCTGACATGACTTCCAGCAACTGGTGGAGTACCCTGGATGCTGATGCCTGTGAGATCTCCATGATATCCACAGTTGGCCTTTGGAAGGTACCTGTGGCTAGTATTCTTAAGCCTACACATAACTTGGTATCCACTGGGATGGGTTCCCCTCTCTTGGTTCTGTGTGTGAGGCGTGGCCAGCACAGCTCAACAATTTACTGTAGGAGGTCCCTGTCTACCCTATAGTGCTCCATTATCTCCAGTTCATGTAGCACCTGGTAGGTTACCCTGGGTCTGTACACTCTTCTCCTTCTCCTCACTGTGGGTTGGTTGTCAGCATTCTCATCCTCACCACCCTCAGCCTCTACCACATATTGATTTATGAGAGCAAAAGCAGGGCCTATCATTTTGTTGCTTTTGTTAAGTAACATTTCCCCATTTGTATACACCGGTGATGTAGAGTTTGTGGGAAAAAACAGAGTGAAAGGTGTTTGCATAGTTTATAGTAGTGTGCTGGGCTGGGCTGCTGTCTGTGTAATTGGCTGATTCTGATGCATTTCACCTGCCAGCTATGTTAATTCTCCTTGATTACTTTCCTGCTGCTGTTTTCCCTTCCCATTGCCTTCCTGTTTAACCCCCAAGGCATGGCACGCCTAGCCAGTGCTCATATGTGAATGGATCTGCTATTTCCTGGTTTATTTATTTATTTTTTTTGTGTTTAAAACCCGGTGCATGGTACGCACTCCCTTAGCTGTGCTTAGCTAAGAGCAAACACAGGCCACAGTGCTCCAATAAGCTTACAGCATGCATGACACACCCCCTTATGAAGTCAGCTCTTAGGCTAACACAATGGTAGTACTGCACCTACACGGTTGGGTGCAACCTAGCACTGAAGGGACATCTGTGATTCAGTCTCATTCCCCTCATTTGCATAGAATTGACTGCCAATGTATGGTTACAAAACTGAC
Organism: Protopterus annectens; assembly: GCF_019279795.1. Taxonomy (NCBI): domain Eukaryota; kingdom Metazoa; phylum Chordata; order Ceratodontiformes; family Protopteridae; genus Protopterus; species Protopterus annectens. Next base: position 1,487,060,092 of record NC_056731.1, on the reverse strand, counting down.
GCTCAGCCTTCCCCCTTAGCAACCACCGTTCCATGAGCTTGTTGTGTTATGCATGCCATTGACCATTATGGCAAAATGATAATTTTGGTTTAAAAGCTTATTTCTGGCTTTTTTTATTATTTTCGGGCCGATCCCGTTTACACACCACTGCCCTACACTTAAACAGCCGAAATCAGCCAAAAAAAGGTATTTTTTATAATTTTGAAACTAGTTTTCATGTCTATGGCTATATATTTGGACTTTGGCATGCCTAACCCTTATAATACATGCTTTTTTATGAGCTGTTATGCCTCTGTTTTGTAGTTTGCAGAAATGTCATTTCTGCAGTCTACACTATTCTTGCACAGATGCCTGCCTGTTTCCTGGATCACTAATTCACCTCATTTGCATGTTTTTCACCAGAAAATGAGATAATAAGCATACAGGGGCTGTGTCCATGCAGGAATAGTGCAGGAGCGCTCGTGCACGTCACGGGACCTCATTCCTGGATCGCACATCAGTCATATTGCCTGGAGCAGCACTTGCACTATTCCTGCATGCCGTGCAGAGCTTGCTGAATCCTGGTGAATATCTCCTGTTGTACATTTTTCAATTTGTGAATGATAACAGGCTATATTAATTATAATCAAGTCTAGATCACAGCTCCTAGTGCATAGTATTGCAATATTGATTATTCCAATCCATTACTAATATTTTTATAGAAAGCTGTTATTTTAGTGACAGTAAAATTATCACAGGATTATATTAAACATATTCAAACCCAGATTCCATTTTGATTCTCGGCTGGAGTGCCTTTTATACGGGGGGGGAGGGGCTGCAGTGGTGCAGGGGATAGTATTGTCTCCCCACAGAAAGAGGTTCTCCAGTTCGATTCCTGTCTGGGGTTGCCTTCTGTGCAGAGTCTGCATGTCCTCCATGCAGTCACGTGGGTTTCCTTCGGGTGCTCCGGTTTCCTCCCACATTACAAAGACATGCAGTTGGTGTATTGGAAACTCGAAACTGGCCATAGGTGAGAGTGTGTGTGTGAGTGGTAAGGATGAACTACCATGGCAGGGCTAGCCACCTGGTGGTGTAAACCTTAGTTTGTGATGATTGTCACTGCTGAAGTGACACCCTGACCCCATGTGTAAAATGAGAAAAGGGGTTGAGGATGGATAGATCAGAGCTTCTGCATCACACTGTTGCAACATTGGTAATTGATATAATATATGTTTTGAGAAAGTTGTTGTTTTATTGACTTTATACTGATCTTTTGTTTGCATTTAATCATCCTTTTTTCTCATTATATGCTATGTTATAATGTCATTATACATAGATTCAAACAGATGAAAAGATATATTACCTTATTTTTACTACAGATTTCTGCAGTGTTCTCAACAGTGTTGCAATATGCAAGATATAGCTGTCACATACTAACTTGTAGTAGTCTCTTTGTAATTCACAAGTGGTCAGCTATTTATTTTCAGACAAGACTCCCTGTGACACATGCTAATTACCATTCCTGAGTAAGGCAGATAAGTTCCTTCCAACAGTTATGTTATATATCTGATGGACGTCTCATATTTCAGCAAGGTAGTATGCTAGTTTGAGATTTACTTAAATTTGTAAATGTGAGTTTGCTTTTTCCCCTGATTATTTAAAGCATTTATTTTTATAAGAAATTACAAGTAATAGCAGTGGATATTGTTGAATTTACTTTAAGTGACCCAAACAAATACAATTTATGAATGAAGCATTTCTACTGCACACCATCCATACTGGTAAAATGTATTATTTTCTTAAAGCCTAGAGGGTTTTCATGTCTAGAAAAGTATATACTTATGTGTGTTATGATGTTTATCTTCCTTTCCTATAAAAGTCTTTGAAATGAAATGATGTTACAGCATCACGTCAACGTCACTGTTATATTTTATGGTGAATCTCCATTTTTCCTAGTCTGGATTTATAGTGCATGTTTTAGCTTCATATTGTACTAACATTCTTATTATAACATTCACAATATTGATAGACTTGGGTATTTCTCACAGTCATTAAAGTACATTGAAAACTCCAAAACTCTGACTATATGGAGCTATTCTGGCATTTCCCTTATAAATAAAAGGCCAAGAAATGTTTGCTTTCAGGAAATTAATACACATTCTAAGCAATATTATCAGTTAATGAGATAATGGATTATCAATGTGCCATGTTCTCCTTTGTGCAATAGAACACATATTATAGTTTAATTCTCCCTTGAAATTATATTAGGTGAGCCAGTGATTGACTTCAATATATTTTCTTCCTTTTTAAAGGTTAGGTAAATTGCTAAATAATATTTTAATTGCAGTGTCTTTTTATAGACCCTGTAGAAATAATTTGCATTTTTATTCTGTTTAAGTAAAATTCTTGACATATTTAAATTTCATTCTGTCGTACATATTTATTATTTAAACTGAGTTCACTAGGAGGAATTATATAGAACAATCTGCTCGTCTGTAGTATTACCAAAACTTACAATAAGTGGTACTGAAGCTCTTGAACATTCATATTTTTATGGTCTTTCAGAGTTTTAAGTGTAGTAGTGTAATAATTTAATTTCTTCTCTTTAGAAAAGTACACATTACTTAGACGGACAATAATAATATGCTCCATTACTATAATACTCAGTGCTGTGCCTACTCAGTCACCTGTGCTATTTTACTGATCATCATTGTTTTGACACATAACCTACACTTAGTTGGAAAGTGTAACAGAGTCATACAGGAGATCATTTAAGTCTCCCTTTAGTATCAGGATGCTTTGGCTTGCATTATCAACTCCTTAGATGTGTCTAAATCAGACCTAGATTGTGATCTCATAATTTTACATGACTTGCTAATATGTGCCTGCATGCATGCACACATCTACACACACACACACACACACACACACACACACACACACACACACACACACACACACACACACACACACACACACACACACACACACACACACACACACACACACACACACACACACACACACACACATACACACACATACACACACACACACACACACGCGTGCGCAGGCACACACACACACGCTAGCCGATTTAAGATTCTCCTAATATAATATTAGGGACATAAGCCATTTTGATATAACTTGAAACTGAACTATCTCTTCTAGCTGATAAAACTCAAACTGTCAAGATAAAGGACTGTCACTTGAAGTTTATTTCTGGCAGCTAATCTATTATAGCTAGAGATCAAATGGCTAAGGATACAGGCTGAGGTATCTGAATTTCCTTCTTCTTTCTCAGCATACAGTCTTAAATTATCCTAAGTAAGTAGAGACATCCACTTTATAAATGTAAATTACCAAGCTATTAAACACAGACCATTAATTTTACAGCACTTTTATTGGCCTACAGAAAGAGATTTATTCACATCCTGAACTTTTTACTCTGCGAAGGATATGAATTCCTCATTACAAGGTTTTTACAAGCCTCAATTACCAGACAGCATACTCACTATTAGTGAGTAAAGTAATTAGCACAGAATGCAGAGTCAGGTTTATTTCTGAACAGAACATTAAAAAGGCACCAAAGTAAAATATGTAATCAGAATTATTTTGTTGAAAATATTTTCATAATAGCTAATCTATTCAAGAATGTAATAAGGTATTCAACAATTACATTTAAATAAGACTACAGCTATATTAATGTATAGACTAAATCTAGATTCCTCACTGGCTGATAATTTTCCTGTATAAAAAGAATCAGCCGGATTCCTTTACTCACTTGCTATCAGACAAAAAATAAAATTATAGGTCAGAAATTCTAATAAAAATATGTTTCCAAATATTAGTCTAGTACTTAGGGGAGAGGACTGATGCTATGTGCTATTAATGAGCTACATCTTGCAGATTATGGTTTGATTCCATCAGCTTTCATTTTATTTTATTATTATTATTTATTTGACATTTGTTTACCGGGGTGGTCTGACTGTGTCTACAGAACCCATTTTCAGCAGAAGACCAGGGAGAAAAGCTCCACATACAGTACAATACAAATACAGTATAATCCAATACAATAAAGATTACATTAGAAATACTTTACAAAAGTTGAAAGAACAAACTGCTACAAGATGTTGTAATATATTACAATACATCTAAACAGTTCTATACAGTTAAAACATTACAGATGATAATAGTCACTCTCATCATACATGATGTAGAAATAGCAGCCAGAAAGTTAGCGATGCAGACATATAGTGAGAGAGAGTTAAGAAGAATAGAAGCAATAAAGCCTGAGCAGCAGCTTAAGGATATGGTATAGTAGCAGAGAAGGAGTTAGTTGCAGTCTGTAAGGGATTGAAATGTGAGAGAAGAGGAAGACCTGCATTAGACAGGCTTTATGCAGGAGCAGAGCGATGTATTTTTGAGATGATTTTTAAAGAGGCTTTGAAATGGGGTTTGGCCAGGAATAAACCTGGTAGCTAGAGGTAGTGAATTCCAATGTAATATAGGTAATGCTCCTGAGTCACCCCTGAAAATGGACCCTTGTATCTAGTGAACTTCCCCAATTAATAAACAGACTTATTTTTTTAGTAGTGAGGTTGCCATTAGCCTTACTTCCTTCTATCTCCAACACAAGGTTCAGGAAAGTAAATGGACTTAAGACATTGCATTGCCTGTTGAACTAATAATTGCTAATGGCAGCAGCTGCATGAAAAGGATATAGTAATTTGTTTTGATGCATACCTGTCTTTTTAATAAGGTTTAGGAAATAGGTGTAACATAAAGACAATGCTCTACTGGAGAATAAATAATTCCAAACAGGGTTTTACTGTATGAGGACAAATCTGTGGCTACATGGCAGCATACTAAGTCACTATGAAACACACACTAAAATAAAGCTCACCATCTTGTCTACCCTTTGTGGATGTATAGTGAGTATCAATTAAAAAGAAAGGAAAGAAAGATGGTGAGATTTATCAGCATCACCTGGTACAAGAAACTGATGTTTTATTTTCTCCTTACTATCTATGGCTTTTAAAAAGCAGCATTTAGTGAGTGTGAAAATAAATATATTAAAATGAATGCGATTAACAGTAGTAAGGAAGCAGAAGGATGTGTGTGTGTGTGTGTGTGTGTGTGTGTGTGTGTGTGTGTGTGTGTGTGTGTGTGTGTGTGTGTGTGCGTGTGTGTGTGTGTATTTGTGTGTGAAGATTAATAAATAGTTATATAAGGTAAATGTGGGATGTAAAATACATCCTCCAACAACAATAGGATATCCTATAGAAACTTGTAAATATTAGGTGGAGGAACTATTTTACATAAAAAGTATGTATATACCAGTAATAACACAAATGCAAAATAATTTTAACTGCCCATTCATTTTATAAGTGCATTAATGCTCTCCATTGTGGATGTTATGGGAGATAATAGACCTTTTTCTATTTCCCTAGATGTTAATTGAATGTAACTTGAACATACTTCATTCATGAAGGCCTATCTTTAGGACTATCTTCAGATGTAGGTGGAAAATGCAACCAGACTAGGAGCAGCTGATCTCTTTTCAACAGTTATATTTATATTTAAAATTGGCACTTGATAAGAGTCCTCATATGAATTTAACAGGTATTGATGAGCACTATTTCTAAAATGTAAGCAAATACACATTGATCAAAGAATGAACTCATGACAATCACATTTGTGAATGATGTTCTCCAAACCACTCCTCATTGTTTGCATATTATCCTTTAATTTTCTGTAGTACCAGCCATTAGGGCAACATTGGCAATTGCATATCAAGTTAAACAAGTGAGCTGCTATGCCTGTTTATGGAACATTCCAAATGTCAGTTGTTAGAACGGGTAACTGCAATAGCTGTCAATATTAAAAAAAATAAGGCAATAAATATACCTCAAATAAAGCTGTATTTCCAAAAGTAATCTTCATAGAACATTAATAATTAAAACAGAACTGGATAAATTCAGCTGAGGAAATGTAAAGATAACATTTAAATCTATTTTTGGAATAAGCAATTCTCTTTTACATTCTAATCATATCATTTCATTATGTTAGAAAGCGAAATATTAGGGGTATCGGGAAACATTCAACAGCTTTATCTAGGAGAAGGAGACAAATAATGAGTTATTGTAAATTCATTGTTTCCAAGCATGCAGTTGGTTTTAAATTAGTTGCTATTAAACTGTTTCACCTAGTGTATACCACCTTGTATCACATATTGCAAAATTAATTTAGGTTATCCAGTGTGATACCCTCTCTTGACCACATGAGTAGAATGATGTTACCAGGTACTGCATACCTCTGTAAAGAAAAAACCTTATTAATTACTGTATCTTAACAGCAGCAACCAAATCTCCTGACCTTTTGATAAGGTTATTTTACAATACATTAGGAGTATCCTCCTAATATAATACACACACCTATCTGAAGGTTTATTTTATTAAAGTTGGGCAAGGGATTCCTGATTTCCTAATAAACTAATAGTATGTTATCAACTTTAATCTTTGGACTGGTTGGCAGACACATGAGTGCCCCTAGTCTGGTTGCATTTCTGGTTGCATTTAACTAGCTGATCACTCAGGACAGTATCTACACATCAACATTTTATGACTCCTGTTCTAATCAAAAATCCAGTAACTATAAAGACGGTGAGAACAGCAGTTGTCCATTTCTTATTTTTCACTTATGTGGTTTGTATTGTGCCCCAAAGGGAAAGAAAAAGGCTAAGGAAATAATTTTATTACACTGAATATTTAGTTTCCATAATTTTTCAAATGACATTTTTCTAACCTACTTGCATTTTTAGTCTGCATGCATTCAGTGATGTGCTGAAAACTGGAGTTTAGATTTGTTTTGTCTTGCTGCTAGACCACTTGGCTCTCACAGTTAGGTTTATATTTAGATTATAGTAGCATTCTGATATTCTAACCCAGGTATCAGGAATCCCCTTTCATAATTTAAAATTTCATTGTGATGACATTCATAAGCTAGGAAAATTTTCTCCCAGTTTTGATGAACTGTTTTATAAATAAACATGGATACACATCAATAGTAGCATCTATGAAGCTGTTTGTATGCAAAGCTTTGTCACACCTCTGTCCTGTGTAAAGAATCACTGTTAAAAAAACACTGTCTCTTGCTACTAGACTTTTTCTTAATGTGCTGTTTGTTTATAAATAGTGTACTTGTGTCCTACCCCTTTCAGAGACTTCATTTCTAACTGAAAACAAAAGTGATGGTTTCCAGAAAGAATGCCATTGACTTCTGATTGGCTATTGTACAGATCAAAGAAGGCAAGTAGGGTGGGCACACATGAACTTTTAGCACATCTGCACTGTTCATAACATCACTTGCCCATGTGTTTTGTTTGAGTTACTTGTACTGAATCTTAGTTGTACACCACCTCCTTATCGTATAAACTACAAATTTGTATAGTTTTAGATGCACAGAGTATGTTGTTTTTGCATTTTGTTTTGTTGGTAAGGATGGCTCCTTGAACATTTTCTTGAAGCTGAAAAAGCCTACCATGACATCAGGAAAGTGTGAATCTATAGTGCTTTATAGCTTAAAGTATAGGCTACTGTATTGCTATGCTAGATACATCAGCAAAAGTTTCTTATTTCCTAAGAAGGCAACATGTCGGCTAATCTTGCAAGAGAAACACCTTAAATTGAAAACTAACAAATGTGATAGCATAGCAGAAGCTGCTCTTCTAAAGGTGTTATTTTGCTTACCCATAGTGATCTTCAGTTTCAAACAAATCAATGCCCAATACCCACTGTGACTTCATTTTTAGGTATGGTTATAATGAAACAATGAGCAAAAAATGAAACTGAAACTGAAAAATCAAACAGCGGACTATAAAATTCATAACTTGCAAAATTACTTCCAACTTTAACATGCAGAGAATAAATAAGAGTGAAATTAGTTGTAGAACAAAGGTGCTTTGGAACAGGACCTCTTTACTTTAAGATACATCTGTATGTTTATATCTTAAATGACCGTTAGCAGTTATCTTTTTGAGTTAGATATAAATGCATTTACTTTTGTTGGTGAAGTTCAGCTTTACATGTTGGTAAGTGCTTTTTTGCAAGAATCACTTGCTACAGGGTATTTGTTTATACATTATTGCTAACCTTTATGGAATTATTATAAAGAGAGTTGGGAATGTAGTGAAAGATATAACAACCCACATATCTCTTTACTCCCCCTTTAATACAAAAATGTATTTAACTCACTTGTACATGTGCTAATTTCTCAAGTTTTGCTGCTTTATTTACATATTCATCCTTTTACATTTATACAAAGCTTTTTCTAACTTGGAAGGTTTTGTTTTTATTTGTACTTGTTATTTTCTAGTATTGTAAAAAATCGTATATTTGTATATTATTGATAGTTTTTTGTATAAGATTGTTTCAAGTTAACAAGTAATCAACTGAATAAAATACGTAAATGAATAAGGATTGGGAAGACATGAAACATTTTATCGGTTATACATAATTCATATGGTGTGATATATTTTAATTATACTGTGTTTTAATTGCATTCTGTTTCCTATTGCATAGTTAATCTAGGAAAGAAACCAAAGCTGTATCTCTTCAGAGGGACACAGGACTTTTTCTCTAGTCGCCGACCCCTTAAGTTAATTTGACCACATAATTCCTTCCCTCTCCTATTTGAATGGCTATTGTCAGCAGGCATCAAGTTATCATTTTGTGAAATTGTTCAATTTTAAGCTTTTTAAATGTGTTTGTCTTCTTGCAGAATTCCATAGAGACAGAAGATCCTACCCCCTAACCATCCAGTCTTGGTCTTTTAAAATTGGTGGCTCTCCCCTTAGACTGCTAGTGCTTGAGTTACCTCTCTTTCGTATCTTCCTAACTGCTTAGTGCACACTCCAGTGATTAGGATATTAACTCATTTTCCTATCTTACCTTTAACATTTGGGATTAATGTTTCTGTTCTAGTAAGAGAAGGAGCACAAAGTGTTTGATTCCTGACTACGTCTGGTTTGGCAATGAGTGCATGTGTGGGATCTTCCTGACTGGTCTGGTTATAATTCAAGGTATCTATCAAGAAAAGGCTTAAAAAAACCTACGGACTCCTGCAAAATCTGGGACAAGACCTCTAATCACAAAAGAGCCTATGGCCTGCTTCACATATTGGGATTAGTGCTTTTGTTTAGATTATGGTGAAAGAAGGAGTAAAAGGATACTGAATCCCAGTACTGTGAAGCTGTGATGAGACCAGCACTAGTAGTAGGTAGACAGTTGCCAGTTAGGTAAATCCCTGCTATTAATCGTTCTAGACAATGCTAATTCTTTCTTTTCAAAAACTACTGCCTGATTACATACTGTCTAACTTAACCTCAGTATAGCTCCCTAAGTATATCATTTATAAATTTTCAGGTTCTACTCCAGTAGTTTCCCTCAAGTATTTGGCAGTGCCTTGTAATGATCTAGGTGCATTGAGTTGACATTTTCCCTGTTAAAGTGTGCTTGAAATTTCACAAACACCTAGATGCACAAAGGGCAACTCATTTTTGCAGAGATGCAAAGAGGTATTTACTCTGTATCCTCACAGCAACTGTCTAATCAACAAAAAAGGCTATCTTGTTATGGATATGTTTCTTTTGCTGGCTAAGTGTATATGGGTATCATGAGGCAATACAGAAATTGTCTTATCCTCAATGACAGCCAACTAATTCTCAATCAACTGTGATAAATGTATTTTTACAATGTAAAAACCTTCATGGATTCTCCCAGACCATCAGCTCCTACTAGAATTAAATCAAACAATAAATAAAGCACCCTAGATTGGATTCTTATTAATAACTACCACCAAACTTATAAAGTAGGTATTCTCCCTGATGATGTGAGCGACCACTCTTTGACCTACACAATCAGGCAAAGAACTGGCATCTTTCACCCAGCATCATATAGGACTATACGGTCTAACAAGCATCTTAACCAAGAGCTAATCCAGAGTGAAGTTAGTGCTTGCAATTGGTCTACCCTAAAAACCCTTCCACTTGAAGAGGCTGTCAAATACTTTAACTCCAAATTCATAGATATCTTTGACCAGCATGCACCCAAGTGTACCATCAGGACTAGATCAAAACCAGCCCCTTGGCTTTCTCAAGAAACAAGGCATAAAATCCTACTCAGAAATAAAGCCTGGTCTAAATGGCGAACAACCAAAAACACATCAGATCAGCAAACATTTAGACATATGAGGAATGTGACAAAAAAAGGAATACTTTCAGATAAAAGAAACTATTATTGCAATATGCAGCAAACACACCAAAATAATCCTCAGAAATTATGTGCTAGTATCAATAGACTCCTACACCCAGGTCTCTCCAGTACTCCAACCTCAACAGGTACCAACCCTGAGACTCCCAACCAAACTGCAAATGCTTTTAATACCTTCTTTACAGAAGCTATTCAATCACTAGCCAGTCAGCTATCCCCTGATAGCTCCAGCCTTCTTACCCCAGCTTCTAGCTCTCTTCCTAAAGTCCTACTGCAACCCATTTCAACTAATTTCATTTACAAACTCATTCAAAGACTGAAGCCTTGTACTCCTTCAGTGGACCAGATGCCAGCTGAATACCTTCAAAAGGCAGCTAAAGCAGCAGCTTATCCTATATCCATCCTGATAAACAGAACTGTTAATTCGAGAACCATCCCAGCCATCTGGAAAATCTCACATATTATCCCCCTACATAAAGGTGGTAATGCTAATGAATATTCTAACTATTGGCCTATAGCTCTACTATCCCCCCTAGCTAAAATAATGGAAAAATGCATTCATCATCAGCTACTACACCACTTAACTCAACACAGTATACTGGCTAAGAGCCAACATGGTTTTAAGCCATTCCATAGTACCACTACTGCTCTCTTATCCTTCACTGACACCATTAACAGAAACCGTAACAACAATCTTCTCTCTTCAGCTTATTTATTGATCTTTCAAAAGCTTTCGATATGGTAAACCATACATTGCTTATGAATATTCTCAAGTCACTCTCTCTTGATACACTGGCAATAAAATGGTTCAGTTCCTACCTTAGCAATAGGCAGCAAGCTGTTCTCTAGGAGCATAACCTATCATCCCACCTGCCAGTATCAATGGGTGTCTCCCAAGGCTCCATTCTAGGTCCTCTCTTATTCTCCATTTTTATAAATGATCTGTACTTAGCTATTCCTCTAGCTACCTGTATACAATATGCAAATGATTCTACATTAATCTGCACAGCTAAATCAACACCTGAACTGCAATCCTTAACTCAGAATGTATTTAATTTAGTGGAATCATGGTTCTTAAAACATTGTCTCCTCTTGAATCCCAAAAAAAACAAAGCTCCTGCTCTTTACTCCTACCCGTAAGACCAAGCCAATAGTATTCTCAGTCACTTCTAATAATGGTACCCTCATATCTCCTGACTCTACAACCAAACTCCTAGGTATTACAATAGACAATAACCTTAACTTTGACACACATATTAATAACACAATAAAAACAGTTAACAAAAAAATGGGCTCCCTATACAGGATCAAACCTTTTCTAACTCCAATAGCAAGAACTACTATTGCCCTCTCCCATCTAATCTCCACACTTGTCTATGCCTCACCTAGATATACTAACCTGACTAAAATAATCTTCTCAAACTAGCTAGCTCCTATAATAACATTGCCATTTTTGCCACTGGAAATCCCTTCAGAACTCACCACTGTCAGAAGCTAAAACAGCTAGGATGGCTTGACCTACAAAACCAGCTTCAGTTTAACCAACTTACTATTGCCCATAACATCCTTAACCAGCCTAGCAATACTCCTATATTCACAAACCTCATAACCCCCTATAAAAATCTTAATACCTTACGCTCATCAAACAAACTACTGATCATCATAAGTAAGTCTACCAACATGGCAGACAACTCCCTGTTCTCTAACACAACAGGAAAAAGCTGGAACCTTCTACCTAGTGAACTTACTTCTCTTCCGTCTCTACCCCTCTTTAAACAAAAACTGAAAATATTCCTTAGGACGCACTGGCTATGACCATGCAATAGCCCTAACTAGCTTCCAACTATGCTACTAATATCTCTTTAACTCTTCCTCTATACTAATTTATTTCTTTCCTAAGTGCAAATATAAGCAGGAAAGTCTCTATTAATTCTAACGTTCCTAAGTCTAAATATAGGCAGGAAATTTAAATCAGGAAAACACTTAGGTTATACCTTGTGAAAATCTTGTCCTATATTTTTGTAAATAATTTTTTGCTATGTACTGTTTAATGTGCTGAAATATCTTCTATGTTTCAACTTTAGTGAACTTCTTTACCTTTATAGTAATCCTATCATCTTGTTATTAATGTACTTTTTTCTTGGAGCTTTTCTCCCCGGGCCTCTACTGAAAATGGAAATGTATCCAGTTAGACTAGTCCGGTCAACAAATGTAAAATAAAATAATAAATAAACTGGAGGCAAAGTTCTCACATAAAAGCACTCCTAATGTCAAACAGGTTGTCAATAATGTACACATTGAACTCAGCACACAGCATGAACCAGACACAGAGATCCACATATGCTGAAGCACTTAAATGTAAGCTTCATAAACACTAAGGACATCCAAGATGAAGCACACATAACAAATGCCTTCAGCAGCCCTAAATGAACTCTTTCAAAACAGCAGTTGCATAAACACATATAGCCACATCTCACAGAGTGTCTACTTCTTAGACCATAAGGCAAGCAGCCACACAACCCTATATTCTGGTTATTGGAGACTCCATTGTGAGACACACTGATGTCCGTCTCATCAGGCTAAGTAAGAAGAAAGTCATGGTCAGTTGCTTATCATGCACTAGGATCCAACAGATCAAACACACACACACACACACACACACACACACACACACACACACACACACACACACACACACACACACACACACACACACACACACACACACACACACACACACACACACACACACACACACACACACACACACACACACACACACACTCAGGTCAATGGCCATATGTATCTGAATTGCTCAGTCATAGTCCATGTGGGTGTAAATGATCTGAGAAATAACTCACCAGACTATATGAAGAGAGACATGATGGAGCTTACTGAATATATGTTCTAGGCTGGTATAAGCCTAGCTTTCAGTAGCATTCTACCTTCTTCAAAGGTGATGTCACAATGTGAACAAAAGATGACCAACTTTAATAATTGGCTTAGTTTCTGATATTATTCTAAAGGTGTGCAATGGTTACCAGTATGCAAGGAGATTTGTCAAAAGATCACATTACTTTGAAAGGGATGGTCTGCATGTCTCCCCTCTAGGCTTTCAAATATTAGCTAAAATATTATGTGTAGGCTGATAAGTTTAAAGGTGTATATTAAGGTAATGATATTGTTCATAGGCTCATAAGTTCATAGGATAAACTAGGGTAATGGCCACTAGAGCCCTTAAACATCTAGCAGTGCAACCCAACTGTGACCCACAAATTTGATTTTTATAGATGGTGATTTACTGACTGCCTGTGTCCATCAGAAATATATGAACTAGACCACAGGTGAATTTCTGATTACCCATTCATTGGTCCAAGTTGCATTTAAAAGTGGATGGGGAAGAACTCTGCTTCACTTGGATAGTGAACCTGTTCTAGATAATGGGAATTCTCTGGAAAATGCATCAGTCTCCTCAACATGTCCTATTTATGTAGCAGACATAATTTAGGTGTTTTACTCTAGTAGTGCTGATGCTGTTTGTTTTGCGGATGTGCAAAAGGTTCATCAAAATAGGGTCCAGGGATGCCTTGTATTCCAGGCAAAGATCACATCTCAGAGGTCTATATGATACAAAGAAAAAAGACAGGGCTTTGTCATCCCCCATAGGTCCTTTTTGGCTGTGTCAACATGACAATCCTTCTGACATAGCAAGTCAAAACCAAGAAAATCTAACAGTGTTACAGTTCAATGCCAGGAGTCTGTAACACAAAACTCCACTCCCTACAAGCCCGACTCACTCTAGAGATCTGTGCAGTTACTGAAGTATGATTTAAATCCATGAAGACCACTCTGGTGGTACAAGCCTAAAATGTATTCCACACATTTAGACCACCTACTACACAGGCGGGGACTACAGGTGCAGGTGTCTCAATTTACATCAAAAATGAATATGCCTCGAGGCTGGCCAAACAGCATGATGCGCTTGAGCTTCCCCACATTTAAATCACCATAGGTGAAATCCCATTTCACTTTCTTTCAAACTACAGGCCCCTATATCACCCAAGAAACTCATAACATGTATAAACTTACTGGAGACACTCACCATCCAACCTAATACTATATTCATGGGTAACTTTAATTACCCAAGTTTTAACAGAGAATCATATATGACACTATGTGCAGGCACAGAAATTCCTGGACTTTGTTAACACAAATTTCCTGGACCAGATTGCCAGTAGACTGACCGGGAGCGTAAACATACTAGACTTGATCCTCAATAATATGGGAGACCTCTGAAGACCCCTTAGTGTAATGCCCCGTCTAGCAAGGTTAGATCCCAAATGTTCTCCTTTGAAGTAAAAATAAAATCCAGAACCTCAGCTAACCCTGGAACATTCAGTAGCTATTGCAAGCCAAATCTTCTTACAATTAAATGATAAACTGGAAAAATTTCAACACCCCACCCCAAATTTGAAAATACTGCTGTCTACATGTAACCATTCACAGAAGCCCTATGCAAGCTTACTAATAGGTACATAAAGGTAGCTATACCCACTAAGAATAAGTACAGAACCAACAAAATCAAAAAAAAAAAAAAAAAAACAAGCTATCCTGGTGGAATCACAACATCTATAGGCTGCATAATGGAAGGAAGAAAATCATGGCAAAAGTTAGGAAGTGTAGATAAAAGCATTCTCATTAAACTAAACAAACAACGCAGAAGACAGATGAAGCCAAAAACATCCAAATTTGTAGTAAATATGGACAATCAACCAAGGACAACCATAAAGCATTCATTAACTATGTCTGCAAACTCAAAGGCAACACATAACTGTGCACAGAGTGCATTGTTAGTGGATCCACCTACACTTTGCCAGAAGACACAGCAAACCGACTGGCAGAAAAATTCAGTTCTAATTTTTACCCCTTTCTCTCCACCAGTCTCCCCTCAGAAAATACCATCAAATGTAACTACCCCAACTATCACTGGGGAAATGAATTCAGTACTCTCTAAGATCAAGAGCACTGCATCACTGGGTCTGACAATCTCTCAAGCTGTCTTCTAAATAGCATGAAACAACTGTTATTGGGTCCTCGGGAATCACTGTTTAACCATAACCTACAAAGTGACTTTGTATTACATGAATGGAGAACATCAACTGTCATCCGTCTTCTCAAATGCAGACCATCTGTGGACTCTGAAAAATGCAGACCCATAAGTCTCACTTGTCTAATATGAAAAGTCATGGAAGGAATTATCATGGAAATGATCAATAATGACATAGGAAACCTTCTGACACTAAACCCAACCCAGTTTGGCTTCATCAAGGACAGGTCATGCCTTCTCAACTTGATGGACTTTTGTGAAAAGGTCATCAAAGCAATGGATGAGGGCAAAACAATTGTTGACAAACTCAGAAGGTTAGGTATTACCTTTATGTTACTTGGTGGATAGCCAGATAGCTCATATACAGGTCACAGGATGTTAGAATTGGAGAGGCCTCCTCTAGAAGGAGGCTGATCACCAGTGGAGTCCCTCAGGGATTGATCCCAGAACCTCTCCTTTTTGGCATCTCATTTTGTGCAGTCAACACAAATGTTAAGACCTCTTGCTGACCAAGTTTGCAGATGATCGCAAATAGGAATAGTCATAGAATGGCCCTACTGACATCAATGTTCTCCAAGAATAGCTGACACAGGCAAATAACTGGTTTCAGAGCCATGGTCTAAAAATAATGCCAAGAAATGCATAATAATATCCTTCATGATTTCGTCCATCTCTGGTAACTATCATATTGTCAACACACCCCTAAGAGCTGACTCTCTAGTTAGAGACTTGGAAACACACATAGACAGTAATCTAGCCTTTGACCATCACATGTCTAGAATAGTGAGGAAATCATTCTGTGTTGCACAACTTATAAACAAAGACACGGCATTTAGTTCCAAGACAGTCATTGTTCCACTGTATTCAATGTGTACAGTGCCCCCTTTGGTATATACCTAACCAGGCAAATTCAAGAATTGGAACATCCACAGAGGTTCCTCACTAAAAGAATAAATGGTGTAAATAGCATAGCCTATGCAATCCTCATCAAACCTCTATCCCTATATTCTGTTGAGGTGAGATCTATGCCTGGAATAGAAGACAAACCTGCCCTGTATGTTGTAAGTAGAGAGTTTACCCCACTTGCCAAAAAAAAAATAATTTCTGTGCTTCCTGTTTATATATAGTTTAAAAAGCTTAAGCACTCATCTTCCAAGTTACTGCGGATGCAGGCACTGACAATATGTGCATCCTTTTGCCAAGCCTTTGTGATCCAAGCATGGATGCTTCAAGGAGACATTTTGTGACTGACACATGTCAAAGGAAGAGTGACTAACTGAACTGATGTGGTTTGAAAATCATATAAGGTTGAGAGACATGAAACCCATCAAGTCTTGCACAGGTCGTTTGATATAAAAGGGTGAAGTCTTGACTTTGAACTTGACAACGTATAGATTGAGATGGCATGTAATGTGTAGATGGAGCAATGAAGGGAAAGTATAAGTGGAGCAATGAAAGGCATCTGAGTATTAGCGGCTGCTGAACTGTAACTACTTATGTGTACTGAAGCAAGTAGGTCCACTACCTCACTGGCATCTAGCTCAGGCTTTCTGCAGGTGAGTGAAAGGTCACAAACATGTGATTTGCCCACTCCAAATTGTTTGTAGCTTGTCACGAGTTGTTCCATACCAGGAAGTATGCCTTCATCAAAGGGCTGGTATTGTTCATACATACTTTGGTGGTGAATACTCTACAACAACAAGAGAAATGTTTAAAGCTAATAAAGTATAAATAAATAAACAAACAAACAAACTCCCTTTCCAAAACATAGAAAGGCTATGCTATAGTTAGCCTGGGGAGAATTATAGGCCGCCTTAAAAGTGGACATACTTTTTCTTGGGAGAATGGCACTAGTTTCTTATGTTGTTAGGATGATGCCTGTACTGGCACAGGGTAATAAGGAATAAGTCTACCTGGATTATGCCTCTATTATGTCTGCTCTATTATGTCCTGAAGGCCAGTTGGAGGGCATTGATAGCAGATGAGCATGAGGGGAAAAAAAGTCTTGAAGAATGTAGAAATCTTACATTTTGTCAGTTATGGGATATTTAGGTAGTTACAGTGATTTGCAAACCATTGGTTATATAGAACCTATAAAAACATCAGAATGTAGAGCTCAAGGAGTCTAAAGCATATGCCTCATTGCCTTGTGTTATTAATTAAGGTTACTCACAGGACTGTATTAGACACGACAAATATCTCTCAGAACTGAAAAAAATGCAATAACACAAGTGAAGAAATGCATTTATTTTCTTTATTCTCTGTATTTAGAATTATGGAAGTATAATTATAACTGGGCAATGACTGAAATGTATTTCCAATGAATTCCTCTGTTGAGTGTAAATTTAGAAGAAAATTGCATTTGGTTGTTTTCAGCAATGCAACTTGAATAGCTAAAAGTTTGAAGAATTTTAGCAAGCCACATGAATGAATGCTAATATAAAAAAGCCATAAAACATGTAAATATTTTGTTTTTTTGACGAAAACAACAATTGAATAGCAGTACTTCTAGCATTCAGTATTTAGTGCTACCCCAGAAAGAATATGCCATTTATTAGACATTTTCTATAAAGACTATAAGCAGAATTTCCAGTTGCTACTTATTCTGTTTTATAAATAAGAAATAGCCAAGTTACAGTTTGTAACATATTTGCATCTTTTTTTTTTAGTAGAGACATAGGTTTCATATGACACCTGGGGCAGTTACTCCATGGCCTGTGCAAAAAAGCTAGGGCTCTGTAAATCCCAGTTCTGCATATGCTGTTGAAGACTACTGGAGTCCTAAACCTGCTTCCACAGTACAATGCATGTGGGACTAGGTGCTACAGGTAGAATCTAGTGGAAAGCAGACTGCAGTACTGAGTTCCACATATACAAGAAGCTTTATGGCAGTTTTTGGGAACTGGTGGGGGATTCCTGGGACCTTGAATAATGTGCATGGGTTGGTGTAGTGTTAGCTGTCCCAAAAACACTTGTGTGGACAGTTCACTGTGTCTGTTTTGTAAGAAGTAGATTTAAGTCCCTGATGTGATAATGGTCCTGCATGGTCATCCTTTGCTAAGAATGGGGAATGGTGGGTATAACAACAGTGATGACCATCCTGCCTGCATTCACCTGCCACCATATAGGTGATGCATCTCTGTTGGATGGCTTCATGGTCATGCAACCCAACTTGTATAGCAAACCAGGTGTTGCAGGCAACCTGGTCTTCCATATGGGTGGAATTGTGAAAATGCAATTCGTGCCATACTTGGTGGGCTCTCAACATCCTTGGTTAAGTGTGCCCTATTCTAGGAATAACTAGTAAGATTCATTAAGCTAGCATGTTATACTGTCTTCCTCGCCATTCAGAACCTTAGCATTACTAGCTACTGAACCAGGTAAACGTAGTCCCTAGCATGACATAATTTGTGGTGAGGGTGGACATCTCATTTTGATGTAGGGATAACACAATGGTAGAGGCCATCTACACCACTACAACAAAACTTTTGAAATCCCACCCAATATGATCAAAAATTCTAGATACATACTGAGTAAGTGAACTTGCATATATTCTGTTTAAAAATAATTAACTGAGAATAATTCAAAAGACAAACCCACCTCCATAGGTATCACAAGGGATAAGAAACTAAGAGTAATGCTACTCAATGCTAGAAGTCTAAACCTCAAGATGCACGCACTCAAAACTCTCCTTAGCATGGAGAACATCGATATCTGTGCAGTAACAGAAACCTGGTTCAAGGCCCCCGAGAGCACCCCAGCACTACCAGGTTATACCTCATACCATGCTTTTCGGCCCCAAAACTTGGACCGAACCACAAAAGGAGGGGGAGTATCAATATTCGTCAAAGATACCCACACCTCCAGGTTGGTGGTACAGCATGAAGCATCAGAGACTATCCATGTGCAACTAACAGTGGGTAAAACTGCCTTCCAGTTTATAGCCTGCTACAGACCACCCTCCCAAAACCAGGAACCCCACTTGGCCTTCCTGAGAACGCTGGAAAATATGAAGGTCTCTCCAAACACCATTATATTGGGCAACTTCAACTGCCCAAACAGACTGGGAGCATTACTCTAGCTCCAACACCCTAGCCCAAAGGTTCCTAGAATTTATAAACTCTAATGCTATGGAACAACTTGTTACCACTCCCACAAGAGGGGAAAACATACTGGACCTGATCATCACCAACATGGGGACTCTATGCTCCAGACCAGAAGTGTATCCCTCACTGGTAAGATCAGATCATAAACTAATCTCACTGGATATTCACATCCCGACCCCACCCCCTGCCCAGAAAACCACAGAGAAAAACTTCCCTAAAGCAAATTTCACACTGCTCAAAACCGAGGTGGAATCCTTCAAAGCCCCCGAGCCTGTGGAAAATACTGCCCAGACCACAGAATCCTTTATAAATGCATTCTATGAACACCTTCAGGAATGCATGGATCATGCAATCCCAAATAAAACCAAGACCCAATCCTCCAAAGGCAGACGACCTGTCTGGTGGACCCCAGCCATAAACAAACTATACAATAGAAGGAGGAAGCTACTACATGATAGAGCAATATCCCAAAAAGGGAAGGCATCTCTGATCAGTATTAGCAAAAAACTACGGGCACTCATAAAATAGTCTAAGGCCAGCTTTGAGAGAAAAATTGCACAGGACACTAAGGATAATCACAAGGCTTTCTTCAGTTATATTAGGAACCTGGGTAGGAATTCCCAGATATGCTCAGAATTACTCCAAAATGACAAAAAATAAATCAAACCCACAGACATTGCCAACATCCTAGCTGACAGGTTCAGTGCAACCCCCCCCCTCCCCACCAAAAGGGCAAATATCTATCCCAGCAGAGTGCTGCCCCCCTGACATCTCAGATGCTCAGGTAAGAGCCGCCCTCTCCAAAGCAAAAAATACAGCATCAATGGGACCAGACGGTTTCCCGGGCTGTGTCCTACATGGTCCCCAAGAAGAGCTAAACTCAAACATAAAACTACTGTTCAATCTCAGCCTTACTACAGGATATGTACCCATAGAGTGGCGTACAGCAACAGTGGTCCCTCTCCACAAAGGTGGTGCCTCAACGGATCCTGGAAACTATCGCCCCATAAGCCTGACTAGCTTGGTCTGCAAAGCTATGGAAAGGATCATCATGGACCTCATAAATAAAGATATTGGGGACCTACAGACACTGAATCCTACCCAGTTCGGCTTTGTTAAGGGCAGATCCTGCCTCTTAAACCCAGTCGATTTCTTTGAAACAGTCACCAAGGCCATTGACGAGGGGAAGGTGGTCGACACAGCCTACCTGGACCTCGCAAAAGCCTTCGATACAATACCCTACTCGGACATTATAGATAAGCTCACCAGCTTAAATCTAAACCCCTATGTCACTAGATGGGTTGCAAACTGACTCAAGGACAGAACCCACATGGTTAGAATTGCTGGAGCCATGTCAGACTCCAAACCAGTTACAAGTGGCATCCCACAAGGCTCAGTCCTGGGACCTCTCTTGTTTGGTATATATTTCTCTGAGGTACAGGCCAACATGGAAGGACTGTGGCTGACCAAGTTCGCAGATGACAGCAAACTGGGTGCCATAATTGACTCTCCAGCCAACACAAGCATCCTCCAAAAGGGCCTCATAGAAACAGACAACTGGTGCCAAAGCCATGGCCTCAAGCTAAATGCCAACAAGTGTATAGTCATCCTCTTTGGCAAAAACAAAGTGCCCACAAATTACCACATAGGTGGTAATCCATTAAGTACAGAAGAAGTAATTAGGGACCTGGGGACCCAAGTTGATAGCAATCTCTCATTTAACAACCACGTGGCCAAAGTGGTTAGAAAAACATTTTATATAGCCCACCTAATCATGAAAGGATTCACATCTAGATCAGGGGAGGTCATCGTGCCTCTTTACTCATCCCTCATCAGGCCCATAATTGAGTACAATGCCCCTTTTGGGATGTACCTTACCAGACACCTGCAGCAACTGAAAAGACCCCAAAAGTACCTCACTAAGAGGATCAAAGCGCTCAAACAGATGCCATATGCTGCCCGGTTAAAGAAACTCCAGCTCTACTCAGTGGCATACCGCCTGCTCAGAGGCGATCTGTGCCTGATGTATAAAGCCATGTCCAACCTGGAATTAATGGACATGCTGCACCTCAGAAAATCCAAATCCCATTGAGCTACGCGCTCGAGAGACTTGAACCTCAGCACTGAAATAAATAGGACATGCTGGAGGGACAGATTCATAACCCAGAGGCTCCCTTCACTCTGGAATAAAATCCCAGTCCAGGTTAGGCAGAGTCCCTCATTCACTCTCTTCAAGAGGAATCTTGATGAGTGGATGGGAGATCGTAGGTTTACCCCGGGTATCATTTCTGTGTCACTGTTAGACAGAGGCACAGTATACTAACCTTGAAAAAGGGCATAGCAAAATTAATTTAAAATGGGTGGCAAAAGCCAAACGCACTCTGGCTAGGCTTATAAATGCCCTAGGGCAGATAGCCTAGTATGAACCTATGAACCTATATGTGTAACATAAAATACAACTCAAATAATACAGTAAATATTGATATTCATAACCAGGTCAGTATATCTTGCTCTACTATTGCACTTTGTTGCATTTCCCATTTCCCATATGTGATTCACATATCCTTTTAGCCATTTGTTTTCAAAGATGATTTGTAAGATGAGAGTAAGAAGAAAGTAAAAAAGAAAGAGAAATAAAAGAAGAATTTGTTGTGAAAGTAATGGGAATGAAAATAAGACACGTTAGGTTTCAAGATGGAGGTGCTTACATCAATTTATCTCAAGCTTGCAGCAGGTGTGGTTATAATCATGAAAGCTGTCACTCTTCCACTCCTAAAAAAGATTGTAAGACAATGCTAGGAAAAACACGTGTATAAAATATATACATGGAATTATTATAATGGTGCAAAGAATTTTGCATGTTGAATCAAATCAAGAAAATGAACTGTAAGTACTTTTGAAATGAAGATATGCAATATAGTGGAGTCTGCAAATCAGTCATGAAAAATGCAATAGGAGTACAATGTTGGACACGTTATTGAGAATTAAAGGACAGAATGTAGGCCTTAAGTCAGATACAGATAAAGAGTACTATACCTTGTCAAACAATACCATTAAACAATTGGACTGGACAATAAGGGAAACTAGTCTGAAAATTATTAACTTGTACTAGCACCACATAAAAGTGGTCAAAATAATTCCAAATGCTGTCTTTTTCAGTAATGCATGAAGAGCACAACACCTGGTAAATAGGCTCAAACTGTGTATACTGAATATACTATTAGGAAGTCATGCTCTCAAATTCACTAATCTTCCATGCATGATTAGTCTAGTCCTGCACGGAAGTGGCCGGTTAGGAGCAGGACGGCAACATGCCATGCATATTAATGAAGGTGCGCTGCCTGACCTCTTAGGCATACATGGAGTGTGTATGTGTGCAAGGAGCTTGTCTGAGAGCAGAGCACTCAGAATAAACATGCCCCTGCAAAGTAGAATAGCATAAAGTGGAAATAAATGAGCAAGGCCGCTCATAGGTGTCTGCATATTCCCACTAACAATCCCCCATGTGTACAACAGCAACAAGACATAAAGATGAAAAGAAGAAACCCCAGTATTGTTGTCTAAAGCTCTGAGTACAGCTAGCCATAGGTGAGCGGGTGTGCCCATTGCTCAGCCTTGGTGAAAGCAGCCCAAAAGGATGAAGTGGATAACAAGGACGATATATGCAAATTAAGCATGTCAGCAATAGTGTAGTGGGCAGAGCGTTCGCCTAATGAGCAGGCATTCCCAGTTCGAGTCCCAGCACAGCACAGTCTATTTTACACAGCAAAGCATAGTATAAGCAATATTTGCAATGCAAACCCCACTAAATAACATAATTGAACAGGAGTACTGCAGGAAATGCACATGTGAGGAGTCAGTATCATAATGAATAAGCCAGCAGTAAGCAGGCGTAAGCACAGATAAGCAGTAGTAAGCATATATAAGTACTAGTAAGCATGTGCAAGTACGTTTGCGTAGGGTTAATCACTGCTGACACAGATTAAGCAAAGGAGGAGCTAACTGGGTGTAAGACACTGTGACTGGAAGTCAGAAGTGCTAACCTCTGTGCAAACCCGCGTACAACCGCTTGAAATTGCTTTAAGCACACTGTATCCAATGGCCGGTGTTCTGCCCAGCAACAAAACAAACACTTTCTGCAAGGCCGGAACGCAGGAGCATGCACACCATACACAAAACGATTTACACTAAGCCATGCCAGATATGCAGAAATTGTATGTTGTTAGA
Source organism: Protopterus annectens (assembly GCF_019279795.1). Lineage (NCBI taxonomy): Eukaryota > Metazoa > Chordata > Ceratodontiformes > Protopteridae > Protopterus > Protopterus annectens. The sequence goes on along the minus strand of NC_056731.1, from coordinate 1,487,036,402 downwards.
AACATAACCCCAGTCCAGTCATGCAACAGTACAGAGAATGCATACCTACAGCTAGATAGGCGTGTGTGTGCAAATATATCACTATCTAAATGGATACAACATATCTATAGATGTAGTCACATATATATATATATATATATATATATATATATATATATATATATAGATATACAAATATATGAACAGATATACATGTAAATTCCGACAACAGCATATATATATATATATATATATATATATATATATATATATATATATATATATATATATATATATATATATATATATATATATATATATCAACATCTATATGTCCACATATACACATCAAGTGACATATATATACGCAGATGTATGTCTCTGTAGGTATATACGGACATAGTTAGAAATATGTACACAAATATATATATACCCACGGAGATATATATGGCCAGGCATCTGTAGATACCAATGGTAGATGAACAGAAACATATCTGTCCACATGCACCATCAATGGGCCTGAGAGGCCCAAAACAATATACGTCACGTACGAATTTGCATACCCCCTGCCCAGCCAAACACGTCCACCCTGCAATACATTATCAAGCTCATTGTATTGTATGTCTGTCATTGAACTAGGGAATTAAATTAGCCCTCTGTTATGTTTCACATGTCGACATCACATACCCTTATCCCCCACCCACTAAGCAGGCCGTGCAGTACAGGCACATCGAACCCAGGCCATCCCCAAGCCATACATGCATAACCCACAGTTCCGCTTTCCCCCACCCCACAGCACACATGCAGCCAACATTCCTACCCTTGTTACCAGCCCGTTGCTACCACACCACCACACATTGCCCCCCACCCCCCTTGGGGCCCATCCCGTATGATGTCCCGACCCAAGTATCCTAGGTGTGGTACATGCCATAGTCCATGCACATAGCCAGGGGTACCTATGTAACCCTGGGTGTAGATGAAGGTTGAATACCCAATGTTCGGGCTGTCCTGCATGGGACATTCCTGGTACTAACAATAGATTTCATGTGTGACTCTGTGTACGCTAACAGATTTAGTTGTAGGTATCGCAAAGAATACATGGTACACAAGGTTGGCCGATATGCACATGAAACAAAGTATCCAGCAATACCAGTCAACATTACAGGATATGTAGCTAAATATGTAGAGGTATGTGTGTTTGTATATATACCCATAACTAAATAGATATATACCTTTCCCTGTCTGTAGTACAAATGTATACATACATAGATAGACATATATATAAATACCCGCATATAGATATGTACATATGCAGACACCCATACATCTACATGTCGTTGGATATATATACATCAATATATATATATATATATATATATATATATATATATATATATATATATATATATATATATATATATATATATATATATATATATATATATATATATATATCTATATATACACACATATATATATATATATATATATATATATATATATATATATATATATATATACAGACATATATATATACATATGTATGCAGACATATATATATATATATATATATATATATATATATGTGTGTGTGTGTGTGTGTGTGTGTGTGTGTGTGTGTGTGTGTTTGTGTCTGTAGCTATACACAGATATATAGCTATGATATGATATAGCACTTAAGAATGACATATGTTCACAGGCCATGCCAATGGAGATGAGGGGCCCAATCAACAAACGTGTAACACGTAGCATGAAACCGCCCAGCCAGACAGGGGAAACATGCAAACAAACACACAATGTAAACAATCCACTGCTCCCCAGACCATGGGCAGGGTACAACCAGGGGGGGACACAGTGGACCCGAGAAGTCAAATCTTGGAACAGAGACAGGAGAGTCCCTTGCGGGACACCCCAAACATTGTCTTGTTATAGGAGGACGCCCGTGCGATGACCTTTCAAGGGGGGTGTGTACATACCCGGACTACAAGGGTGGAAAAGCCTGATGACACATGGGTCGAGACAATGTACAAGATGGGTCCCATGAAGTGGAGAGATAGCAGTGAGTAGTGGTGTGTTTAGACCTGACCTGCACCCACAGTAAGGATGAGTGCTGTAGAGGAGGTGCGAGTGGGGAACTATGAATATGTAATTATGAGTCTAGGCGTGCAGGTGTTTGCTGGAGTGGTTCTATTCGGACCGCCCCAGGGATGTAAGCAATAGTGTTCATTGGGCAGAGCCACCACCCAATGAGAAGCCACACTTGCTATGAGTCCCACTGCAGCACAGTCTATTTTACATTGCAAGGTACGGTATAACCAGATGTATTGTTGCAAACCCCACTAAATAACACCAAAGAACACATGGTTGTAACAACCCACTGCAGGCAATCAAGGTGAACTACTTGGCATCACAAGGTATTATTGTTGTCCCCACCCCCTCCAAGGGGTGTGAGTGTCCAATCCTACCTCCAAATGCAGTGTCTATACACATCTGTTGCTGCAGAAGAAATGGCCACCTGTGGACCTTCCCGTCAGCCTACCTGCACATCCATGGACATTTCTCCTACTATCTGCCCCTCTGTGTGCCCAATTAACACCAGTTACCTATCGACCCCTGTTTCCTTACTACTACTGTTCACAGTCACAGGTAGGTGTCACCCTCTTCTCCAACTATATTGGCAGAATCTGGAATCCCCTACCCACGTGTATTACCTCAGCTACCCCACACGACACATGTAAATAACACATGAAGGAACACCTCAAGCACACTTGGAGCAGCACATGCTCACCCACCTGGTGAATTCTCCCCCCCAATTAACACTCCAATCCCCTACACCAAATAGTGAAACCGACACCTCCTGTCCTGTCCGCATACAAATCCCAACATCCTGCATACCTTCCCTATTGCTCCACCACCAATCATACCAATGTCCTATTATACAGTTACAATGTCCCCCCATCTACTGACCTACCTACTCCTTCACTATTCACTTCTACTCTAACACATAGGTATGGCATAACTAAACCTAACCTGAATACCTGAGTGTAACCTATCCAGAACTGTTAAACTGGAATCTCATTCCACCTTAAACTGACCTATTTCAACAGTCATACCTGACATGTAAACCTGACCTTTGCATGTATACCGACATGTTAATATGATCTAAGCATGAAGAACATGGTACGTAGCTATGTTAAGTCTGTTTCTCTCTATGAATGTGTACACCTCAGTACTATGTGTAATGTATATCAGGGGATTACTGTGGAGCTTCACTCCACAGGCCACCACTGACAGTGGAGAAGCATCCAGTTGGATTGTCCCAGACAACAAATGTGAAATAAATACATGAAGTAGCATGGAGGTATGCTGCAGAAAGTGGGATTAAACTTGTTTGGGCAGTGGTAAGCAATGCCCACACAGGTAAATCAATATGGAGGTAAGACGCCATAACCGGAAGTCAGCAGATCTGAGCCCTGAGCACACGAGAGCATACCCACCTACACTTCCTCTACATTTCCTTAGGCCCTCTGTAGCCAACAACTCTCGTTGTGCCCATTAACAAAGTAATCTGCACCCTCGGGTTCCAACCCCCCACCCTACACACTATAGTCTAAGTGAGTTACCACTAAGGCATGGCAGATACACATTCAGCTGCTGTTATCACAAACATATCATCCAGCACAGTTATTCAACAGTATAGGAAATGTATGTAGGTATGTAGATTAATACCAGCAAAAGTGCACATTGCTCAGTCACTGTATTCTGAGCAGTCTATGTGTATCAGTGAACTGTGTATGTCCAAACATACTGTGAGAACAGTAGTCTTGCATAATACTGAAGAGAAGACTGAATAATGGTGCACACTGTGGGGGCATGTGTTCATGCTTCATGCACAGAATGTCCCACCTGGGGCATTTGTTCCGCAGAACCAAGAGATGAGGCTGGCCTGGTGTGTGAGCAAACCACTGCTTCCCGAACCCCTGGCAGGATGCTACCAGTGTGAGAAACAGTGTAGACCAGCAAAGTCTACCCGTGACACAACAACAGGTCCGTCCCTAGTGGGACGAACCAAATCATGTGGGTCACATAGGTGTTTCTGCCAGTATCGTAGGAGGATCAAGGGAAGGCTCGAACATATGTGGGCTAAACGAATGAAGAGCCTGCTGAAGCTTGGGATGAGACAGTATAATGCAGGAGTACCGACACATGCAGAGAAGAAATGTATGGAGGTATGGTATGGCTGGGCTAGCAACTGGGGAATGGATGGATGCTGTGTACATGGAGCTCGGGGTCCCAGGAAGGAAACATGGGTATTAAAATATGGTAGAAATATGCAAATGAAGCAGAACAGCAGTAGTTTAGTAGGTAGAGCATCTGACCAATGAGCAGGCATTCCTGGTTCTGGTCCTACTGTAGCACAGTCTATTTTACACAGCAAAGCATGTTATGAACAATACTTTTGTTGCAAGATCCATGGAATAGCTGAAATATATGAACCGGAGTACCGCAAAATATGCACATGTGATGTATTAGTGTCAGACGGAATAAGGCACTAGTAGGCAGGCTGAAGAACAAATAAGCAGTAATAAGAATATATAAGCACTAGTAAGTGTGTTTAAGTGGGTTTGCATGGGGGTAAGCATTACCTACACAGAATAAGCAAAGTAAAAGCTAACTGAGTGTTAGAAACTGTAACCAAAGGTTAGCAGTGCTTAGCTCCGCGCAAACCCATGCACACCTGCATACAACTGCTTGAATGTGATGTAATCATTCTGTACCCAATGGCCCATGTTCTACCCAGCAACAAAACAAACAGCTCCTGCAAGGCTTGAACCAAAGACTCTGCACACCATAGACAAAGGTATTTACCTCTTAGCCATAAGAGATACAAATCAAATCGATGTTGTCAGGAGCATATCATCCAGTCCAGTCATGCAACAGGACAGATAATGTATACCTACAGCTAGATGGACGTGTCTGCAAATTTATTACTATCTAAACGGATACAACATATCTGTAGTTGTAGTCACGTATATATATATATATATATATATATATATATATATATATATATATATATATGAGAAATATCCAGAGATATATACACACACACACACACACATATATATATATATATATATATATATATATATATATATATATATGTGTGTGTGTGTGTGTGTGTGTGTACACAAATATATGCACAGATATACATGCAAATGCCGACAACTACACATATATATTTCAACATCTATATGTCCGCATATACACAGATATATGTCCCCATAGGTATATACTGACATAGTTAGAAATATGTCAGCAAATATATATACCCACAGAGGTATATAAGGCCAGACATCTGTAGATAGCAATGGTAGATTAACAGACGCATATATGTCCACATGCACCATGAATGGGCTTGAGAGGCCCCAAACAATATACGTCATGTAGGAATTGGCATACCCCCCACCCAGACAAACACATCCACCCTGCAATACACTACCAATCTGATTGTATTGTACGTATATCATTAAAATAGGGATTTAAATAAGCCCTCTGTAATGTTTCACATGTTGAAATCACACCCCCCTCTCCATTACCCACTAGTCGGGTTGAGCAGTACAGGCCCATCCAACCATCCAACCAAGGCCATCCCCGACCCAGACATTCATTACCCAAAGTTCCAGTTCTCCCCACCTGCTGCACACATGCAGCCACCATCCCTACTGCTAGACATGGGTCCAGGGAAGTAAATAGTGTGGAAAGAAATAGCCAGGGAATTGTTATGGCTAGGCTTGTATAGGCCCTAGGGCTGATAGCCTAGTTCCAACCTATGAACCTATGAACATATGAACCTACCATGGTTACTAGCCCATAGCTACCACACCACCACACATAGCCCCCTTTCACAACCCCCTGTCAGGACCCATCCCTTATGTTGTCTCAGCCCAAGTATCCTAGGCCTGGCACATGTCGTAGTCCATGCACATAGCCATGGGTACCTATGTAACTCTGGGTGTAGACAAAAGATGTATATCCAATGTTCGGCATGTCCCGCATGGGACAAATGATTACCTGGTACTAGCAATAGATTTCATGTGTGACTGTGTGTACACTAATGGATTTAGTTGCAGGTATCGCAAAGCACATGTGGCACAAAAGAACGGCCGGTATGCACATGAAACACAGTACCCAGCAATAACAGGCAACATTGCAGGATATGTAGCTAAATATGTAGAGGTGTGTGTGTGTGTGTGTGTGTGTGTGTGTGTGTGTGTGTATATATATATATATATATATATATATATATATATATATATATATATATATATATACACTCTCTGTAGTACAAATGTATACATAAATAGACAGACATATATACATATATATATATATATATATATATATATATATATATATATAATATAAATACCCACATATAGATATATACATATGCAGACACCCAAACATCCATATATAATTTTATGGAAAACCCATTTATGGAAAACCCATGTATGTGTGTATATATTTATATATATATATATATATATATATATATATATATATATATGTATATATATATATATATATATATATATATATATATACATATATATATATATATATATATATATATATATATATATATATATATATATATATATATATATATATATATATATATATATATATATATATATATATATATATATATTTATATATATGTCTGTCTATTTATGTATACATTTGTACTACAGAGAGTGAGCGGTACATCTCCATGTAGTTATGGGTGTATATATATATATATATATATATATATATATATATATATATATATATATATATATATATATATATATATATATATATATATATATACATACATATACAGATATATATATATATATATATATATATATATATATATATATATATATATATATATATATATATATATATATAAATGGCCAGCTGTGGACCTTCTCGTCAGCTGTTATGCACATCCCCAGACATGTACCCTACTATCAGCCCCTCTGTGTGGCCCAATAACACCACTTACCTATCGACCCCTGTTTCATTCATAGTAATGTTCAAAGTCACAAGTAGGTGACACCCTCCACACAGCTATATTGGCAGAATCTAGAACCCCAATCCCAGGTCTATTACCTCAGCTGTCACAGACTACACATGTAAATAACACATGAAGGGAAAACCCAAGCACACTTGGATCACCACCTGCTCACCACATGGCGAAGTCCACCACTCCCCAACTGACACTCTATACCCCTACACCAACTACTGACACTGACACCTCCTGTCCTGCCTCACATACATATCCCAACACCCTGCAAACCTGCACTACTGCTACCCTACCAATCAATCAAATGGCCTACTATACAGTTAAAATGTTCCCCCCTCCACCTACCCACCTACATCTTCAATATTCACATCTACTTTACAACACAGGTATGACACAACTAAACCTAACCAGAATACCTGAGTATAACCTATTCAGAACTGATAAACTGGAATCCCACTTCACCTTACACTGACCTTCATTAACAGTCATACCTGACATGTACACCTGACTTAAGCATGTATAATACTGACATGTACATGAAGTAGTGTGGGGGTATATGGCAGCACGTGGGAGTATGCTTGTTTGGGCGGCTGAAAGCAATGCCCACACTGGTTAATCAATGTGATGGCCAACCATGTGTAAGATGCCATAACCAGAGGTCAGCAAGTCTAAGCCTCACACACAAACCAGCACATACCCGCCTACACTTCCCCCGCAGTGCCTTAGACACACTGTAGCCCACAGCCCTCGTCGTGGCCAGTATCAACATAATCGGCACTCTCAGGATCCCCCTTGCACACTATAGTCCAAGTGAGTTACCACGAAGGCATGGCAGATATACAATCAGCCGCTGTTATCATAAACTTATCATCCGGCACAGTCAATCAACAGCATAGGAAATGTATATAAGCATGTACATTAATACCAGCAAACATGTGCGCAGTGCTCAGTCACAGTATTCCAAGCAGTCTATGAGTATCAATGAACAGTGCCTGTCCACGCATACTGTGAGAACAGTAGTCTTGTATAATACTGAAGAGAGGAATGGAAAACCGGGCACGCCATGGTGGGGGGTGTTTCATCCATGGAAGCGGGAGATGAGGCTGGTCTGGTGTATTAGCAAACCACTGCTTCTCAACCCCCTGGCAGGATGCTGTTAGTGGGAGAATCAGTGTAGACCAGCAAAGTCTACTCGTGATACAACAACAGGTCCATCCCTGGTGGGATGCACCAGACTTTGTGGTTCACAGTAATGTTACCACCAGTATCAGAGGAGGATCAAGGGAAGGCTCGAATGTGCGTGGACTAAACAGATGAAGAGCCTGCAGAAGGTTGCATCGAGACAGTAAAATGGAGGAGTACCGAGACATTCAGAGAGGGAAATGTGTGGAGGTGTGGTATGGCAGGGCTAGCAACTAGAGAATAGATGGATGCTGTGTACGTGGAGCTTGGGGGTCAGGGAAAGGGAGCATGGGTATGACATTAAGGTGGAAATATGCAAATTAAGCAGCATCACAATAGTGTAGTAGACAGAGCATCCACCTAACGTGCACACATTCCCAGTTCGAGTCCCACTGCAGCACATTCTATTTTCCATGTGAAATCAGTATATCAACATCATTTTGCTGTATGACCAAGTAAATGACATTTACACTTGAACAGGAGTACTGCATTACACATATACCCACTCACTATTCAAAGGACGTGAGACGACACACAGGTATGTATACACAGACAGCCATTAATGGTGTATTTTACAATAATGTATGCCATTACCTACAGCACATAGATCTGGACTTATTTAATCAGTGAGGACTGCAAGGCCCACACAGAAAAGTAGATGCAGACAGTGCAGATATATAACATACTATGCTGGACACACCAAGCCCATCAATTTGTACAAATGTAGACAAATAATTTGCCATCAAGATAGGTAACAATAAACAATAACAGATGTAGTTCAGCAGCCGCCAGTTACACCCTGTAGTCAAGGCCTAGGGAGGCATTTATTACCTGTGATAATGTCTATGTATCTGTCACATGTATGGACCCTGACCAACAAATGTCGTGGGAGTCCACAATATGACTGGGATGATAGCAGGAATGCTAGCAGTAAATAATGATAGGCCATTCCAGAACAACCCCATAACTGTATCACAGCAGGACAAAGCCAGCCATATATGTGGAGGACAGAGGCAGGAACACAGGGCCATACTCATAATATTGTTGTTACACATCCTGCAAATTGCTGGCATTACAGGATTCGTTGCAACATACCCTTATGTAGGAATAACACATCAGAAACACAACTAGAAGTAGCCATGTACTGATAGCACGCAACAGACAGATTGCCAGGGATATATCTAGGACAAGACCTGTGTGGTGCACAGGCAAAAGCAAACAGACAATCCACTGGCCATCATGTGGATAGGCCCACTGTTGAGAGCTATGCAGACAGACTGCATTCCATCCTAAACTACTATGTGCATGGAAACACTGCATGACCAGCAATATACAATGCACATAACAACACTATTCACTCTGTCTGTAGGTCTGGAACCTCTTAAGATTGTGTAGTTGTCCTGTGTCTGCAAGCCCCACTGTAATAAGTACTGCAACCTGCTGTCTGTAGCACTGCTGCCCACATACAGGAAGGATGTCCTCCATACTGGAAAGGTGAAGGGTCAATGCCCACATGAGTAAGCAATTTATATTACTGGGTTGCCATGACAATGGTTAACTGAATCACTACACAGCAGGCTGCATGCAGTCAACAACTGTTGCACACTGATTGTTGCAGAGCTCATCACCTGATCATGTGCATCACCTACAAAAGCCATGCTAAAATCCATTCAAACCAACTCATTCGCTCTAATGGAGAGGGAGAGAGAGAGAGAGAGAGAGAGAGGGAAGAAAAAACAAGATTTATAAAACGAACCTCACACAGTGTGAAACAAATACCTACAAGCTACAACCAGGAAGGCGTCACACCCGTCCAAAAAATAAAAGGTATGTAAAACATAACTGTATGGAATTTAATGTAGTATGTTGTTTAGATTAATAGGATATATGATGTAGAATGTTTGATATGTGCCATCTGTACTTGTCCCTGTAATGATGTCCCACTGAACAACTGCTCTGGACAATACTGTCTGTCCCTGTAAGCAGTGGGACATACCTGCCAACTGTGCAGATCAGCAATGAATGACAAAGATGTCAGTCATATCTGTTTGAACAATAGCTGGTGGTGGATGTACTGCCATCATGATAGACACATGGATGTCAGAGCACACCACTTGCAGGACAGTCATTTTAATATGTAATATATAACTAACCATCTAAATTCCCCCCTCTCACATTCACACTCATCTATCTCTCCCCATCTATATCCTATAAAATACCTCCTATCCTTCTCTTACAAAGTACTTACTTCCCACAAACCCTACATCCCCATAACCACCAGAATCCCTTTCTCCATCACAACAGTACCCAATCCTTTTTCTAAACTGCTTAATTACCTATCTAACCATATCCTTCATCTAGTTACCAGTCTCTTATCTGGTGATATCCATCCCAACCCAGGCCCCTCTACCTCCACCTCCATGCACAAGCCTCTATTACTCACTTCATTAAACCCCCAAAGCATAGTCAATAAAATAGCAACCCTCCATGCCTGGCTCACACATAATAAACCTGACATCCTATCTATCTCAGAAACATGGCTAAAACCCTATATAAAAGACTCTGAAATAGTTCCACCTAACTACTCTATCATTAGAAAAGACAGGTCCCACAAAAAGGCGGTGGTGTAGCTCTCCTATTTTCAACTTCCTTGTTAATTACTCCCTATGACAAACCTATTCCACACTTCAACAACGCTGAATTACTCCTCACTCTCCTTCAAGTCAATAAGCATAAACACATATGTCTTGCATCCCTCTACATCCCCCCAGGGGACAATATCTCTACATTAGAAGATATCCTCTCCTGGCTCTCCAACAACATTTATAATGAAACCATAATCTTAGGTGATGTAAATATCAACTGGACCTCCATTCAATCTCCAACAAACCCCCTTAACATCAACCTATATAACTTTTCCCAGCTAATCAGCAATGTAACACGTCCATCTAAAAACCTCTCCTGTGGCAGTATATTAGACTGGATCCTAGTTTCACATCCCCACTATTATTCTGACAGTGGTACTCTTCCCGACGCTCTAAGTGATCATATGCCCATCTTCACCCACCGACTCCCCTGTATCTCTCACCACCCCCACAATTATATTACTACCCGCAACCACAAAAATTTTAACCCAACAACCTTTTTAGATTCTCTAAAAGCAATTAACTGGAACAATCTAAGGACATTATCCTTAGAAGACGCAGTTTCCCACTTTAATTCTACATTCCTAAAAATACTAGATTCCCAAGCCCCTTTAAGGACAAAGAGAATAAAAAATAATTCTGCCCCCTGGCTTACCAAAAACACATTAGCAACCATGCGCCTTAGAGATAAAGCCTGGGCATTTTATCAGAAAAGAAAGACCCCTGAATCCCACACTGAATACAGAACCCTTCGAAACCAAGCAAAAAAGCTTACTATCTCTGACAGACAAAATTACTTCTTTACCCTCCAAAACAATAATAAAACAAATCCACAGAAATTCTGGAAAGGAATCTCCACCCTCCTTAACCCCAGTAAACCACACACCCCTACCCCTGACTCAAATGCCCCAGATTTAGACTTGGCTACTCAATTTAACTCCTTCTTCATTGAATCCATTAGTAAACTAACTTCCTCTTTTCCTACTTCTACCTCACCATCCAATACCCCCCCAACCTCTCCTGCCAAAAATCCACCCTGCACTTCTCCTCCTTCCACATTCCCATCTACTCACTCTATATCCCCCAACTCTTCTCCTACTCTAACTTCCTAATCTTCCTTACCAGCATCAAATACTCTCCCTCTCCACTCTGCTCTATTCTCATTAAAACCTATACCCATTTCTACAATAAAGAAACTCCTTCAGAAATTGAAGCCTGGCACAAATGCACCTGATAACATCCCCTCATACTTCCTAAGCATAGCTGCTGAAGCAATTGCCTATCCCATAAGCATTCTCATCAACCGCTCAATCCTGGAATGTACTGTGCCCCAACTCTGGAAACAAGCCTTTATCATCCCTCTGCATAAAGGCGGTAATAACTGCAATGCTAATAACTTCCGCCCCATTGCTATCCTGTCCCCCATTTCCAAGCTTCTAGAAAAGTGTATCCAACTTCAACTACTACCACGTCTTCTAGAGAATAACTTTCTCACACCTACACAACACAGCTTTAGGCCAAATCACAGCACCATGACAGCCTCCTCTCCTATCTTGAAACCGTAAATAAAGCACGTGATTCTGGCCAAATTGTCTCCACCCTACTACTTGACCTCTCTAAGGCTTTTGATACTATCTCACACAGTCTGCTCTTAACTAAACTTTCCAAATTTAACCGTTCTCCCTCCTCTGTGAACTGGTTCTCCAGCTACTTATCAAACAGATACCAAGCTGTAAAATGGAAAAAGGCCACTTCCTCTTTTCTTAGTACCCCCACCAGAGTTCCCCAAGGCTCTATACTTGGTCCGCTTCTCTTTAACATATTTATAAATGATTTTCACAACCTATCCCATTCTCTAACATCATCCAATATGCTGACGATTCTACCATTATCTGCTCTTCCATATCTACCTCTAAGCTTCAAAATCTCACACAAGAAGCTTTCTCAATCACTGAGCATTGGATGAAAATAAACCACCTAGCTCTCAACGCCTCCAAAACTAAACTCATGGTATTTACCCCCTCTAAAACTACTCCCTTCGATACAAACACATTCTTGATTACTAGTCAAAACAACTCAATCCTAGAACTGGTGTCTGAAACTAAGTTACTTGGTGTCCAAATTGATAACCAGCTTAATTTCAACTCCCACCTACAACTAAATATTAAAAAAAAAACACCAAAAATTTGGCATGCTCTACCGTCAAAATCAATACCTCACAAAGACCTCCAAAATCGCTCTCTCTTCTTCCTTTCTTATTCCCTCCCTTCTCTATGGATCGCCTCTCCTAACTAATCTTCAGTCCTCTCTAAAGAAACAACTTTCCTCTTGCTACAACAAAATCGCCAAGTTTGCTAACAGTCACAGGTCCTCCACCCACCACTGTTCCTCTCTCCAAAAACTTAATTGTCTTGAACTTCCACATCAGCTCAACTTCATTCAGCTAACCCTAGCCCATAAGCTCATTAATAACCCCTCTCTTTGTCCCTCCCTGTCTTCTGCTTTTACGTTGCACCTACCTGACAGAGTCTTAAGGTCAAACAATCAAAACCTATTAGAAGTTCATAAACCAACTCGTCCCCCAGGCAAAAACCTACTATCCTTTAACCTAACTCATCTTTGGAACTCACTCCCACCATCCATTCGTACCATCTGTAATCATTACATGTTCAAAAAATCTCTTCACACACATCTTAAGTCCCTATGGGAATGCTCTTGTTCCCACCCATCATAAAAATAAGGTACTCTTCATCTCCCATTCATTCATATGTTACTCAACTATGCCTACATAACCAATTACTCCCTACAAAATAACTACGCTATACAACAAAGCAATTCTACCTCTTTAAGCCCTAATGCACCCCACATTTATTTTACTTTATTTCTATAAGATTGCATAGTTGAAAGTACCTCAATTGTGAATTCAATGACTGTATTCTCTTTTAAAATTGTATAAGTATCTTTAGTAATATATTGTATGTACCTAGTCTGTTTGTTTGCTTATAGAGCTTTCTCTATTGTATGTACCTAGTCTGCATGTCTGTTTTTTTTTTTTTGGAGCTTTTCTCCCCAGGACTCCATTGAAAACGGGTTCTTTTTGGCCCAATGGACTATCCTGGTAAACCAACTGCAAATAAAATAAAAAATAAAATAAATAAATAAATAATGTAGCATGCACAAATGCCATAGGTGTGGGATAGGCATACCAGCAATCTCACACCATATTTACCACCTTAATGTTAGTCTGTGTTCACATGTGGCACTTGTCTGTGTTGCAGCAAGGCAAAACAATGCAGCTGTGAATGAAAGACAGTTACTGAATGCGGACCAGATGTCTGTATGCACTCCACATATCTGTGCGATACAGAATGTGACGTGTATGTGTACAGATACACGGACATAGGTATATCAACAACGTAAAACATATATCTACACATATATGTACATAGATGCATATTTATACACACATATATATAGTGTCACTGACAATTGCATGCAAGTGAAATAGTCTGTAACAGGCCAGAAAAGATAATTGTCCCTACAGGGAGCATGGCTACAAACACATAGCACAAAGCATGGCACATACACATAGCGCAAAGCTTGGTACAATACAACATATGTCCCAAAGGTAGGTAAGCAGCTGACATAACAATTGCAGTCTGTGAATGGTTTGTTGTAGCTGATATGGTGGGTGGAGACAAATATGTGTATTAAGAACTATGGTAACCCTGCTGTATGGGTGGCTTAGACCGGTTTCCGTCCTTATGTCTTCTAGGAAACATGTCGCATAGTCATCTTCCCGCATACAGCACAGCTGAAACAGTGATCATTATCGACCACCTGGTACAGCACTATCTACTGCTGTTTGGCCAGACAGCCCAAGACAGGAGAGGACCGCCCTGTTGAATGAGCTAGTCCACAGGGTCAATGATATCGGACTGCATAACCGCAGCTATGAGCAAGTCTGGCATCATTGCACTGACCTGTTTTGCCATGTACATCATCATGCAGCTGCCGTAAGGGGGGGCCACCTCGCAACAGGGGAGGCAACCACCCATCTACCCCTCACTTGTGTAGAGGAGCTTCTCAGTAGCCTTGTGGCACCTGTCCACCTGCAGCATCAACACCTGGCAGGGCACATCTTGGAGGTGGATGCCAACAACACACCAGCTGAGGAGCGTGCAGGTAAGGCCCCAGGGCACGTCAGTACCCCACTCATGTGTATGCATCTGCATTTGTACAGGTACATCATGCAAAACTGAGATGTCATATACATAGTCTGCTGCTGTGTAGTAGTAAAAAACAGTTATGTATAAGCTGTAATATTGTGTAATTCTACTGTTGATGTAATGTAATGCTGCACTCACCTTTTATGAATGCCACAGCTGTGGCCACTGACATCAGCTTTCTCACACTCCTATGTAGGTCCCTCCAGGATACCACCGTGGCAGCAGCCCGTAGCCAGTGAGTATGGTTCGTGTTCATGCACGATGATAAACTGGGCATGTAATAGCTATGGGATATATCATGCACACATCTAACACACCTACCCATACTGCATGCTGTACACGTTCACATTTTTTTTCTGTGAAATGCACTGTATTACAGTAGAGACCATGCTGGGGTATGGGAAGGGTACAACAGACACATGCAAGATAACTAACATCCTGACAATATGCAATGTGTCCACAGGGATGTGAAGTGTGGCAGGACACATGGTCTACAGTAGGGACATGTGTGACTCAACACCACCATGGCTGCAGCTGCACACAATCAGGTTACGTAAACTTTGCAGACGTAACCCTGATCCCACAGCACTCAGGGCAGCAGTGTGTGCAGTCCAAGGATGTGTACATGAGTAGACCTTGTAACCATGCAGAGGTCTGGGACATGAGTAGAGCACCCCTCATAGCCATGGTTGCCAGTGTAGTAGTCATGTACTGGTCATACATGAACTGCTGATGTTGTGATCTTTAACACAGACATCAGGCATCCACAACTGATAGCTGTTCACATATCATCCCAGGTCTGAGTTGCTACACATAGGGGCTGTGAACATTGAAGCTGACATAACCAACACAGTACTACAGATGCATCAATGGTTTCTACACTTGTGAGGTATGGTGCACAGTACAAGGCAGGGTGCGGAACAGGTCCACAGTAACACTTTGTACATGGGTGCAGTGTTAACATGGGGAAGGGCCATCACCTATCAACAAAGCCCATGCCTCACACACATGTATACTGCCACTAGAATGATGTCACTGTAGTTGCACTGCATGCTGTTGAGCTCCATATGTAATGCATGTTGACAGAAGGGTAATGGAAGGACTGTGTGTACAAATGCTGTGCAAATCCACATGTAGGAATGTGTGTGTGTGTGTGGGGGGGGGGTGTGTGTGTGTCTTGGTTGTGTTCATAAGTGCAATCTAGTGGAGTGTTGATGATGCATGTCAGATGTGTGTGTGTGTGTGTGTGTGTGTGTGTGTGTGTGCGTGTGTGTGCATGTGCGTGCGTGTGTGTGTGTGTGTGTGTGTGTGTGTGTGTCCATGTATGCACAGACGATAGTGGGATTGGCCACAGGGTGATACTTCCCCTTGGGATTGTGCTGCACATGGAGTGACACATGGGACACTAGGACAACCTGTCAGGTATGTGAACACAGGACAGCTGATAGCATAACAAGGTCTGTAGCATGGAGCATGCATTGAGAGGTGCCCAATATGTCCAGCAGCAGATAGGTAACCCACATATGCAGCAGTACAAATGCAATGGGGAATTACCACAACACATCAGTGAGTGTATCCAGGCAGTACTGTTGTCCGTATAATGGATCACTTGTGCAGCAGATGTGGCATGGACTGAGCAAGACTGTAGTATGAGGCTCTGGTGTGTGACATATGTAGTGAATGTAGCAGCCCTAACCAAATAGGGGCCTTGTACACCATTGCTGCCCATACACAGGGTAATACAGGGTGACAGCAGTGAGGCCATGTACAACCTACTACACCCAAGTCAGGGAGGCAATGGAGTAACAGGTCAGGTGTTGTAATCACATGTGTAGGCATGGAGAGGAATGATATGTTAATGGGCTGTAGTGATGCATGTATATTAGCAAGTGTCATGCAGGATGGGGAACATATGTAACTGACTGTGGGACTGTCTGTAAACTCAGGGAAAGTGTGGTAGTAAAGTGGCTGTCAGTGTGAGTTTGTGTGAGTGTGTGTACAGTTATGCAATGCTGTACTGGTCTTAATGTGTGTATTTCTTTCCCCCACAGTTGGCAAGGTGGGTAAGGCCCCTCCTGCACACAAACTGAGGTAGGTGTCCCTACAGACACCAATGGTGATGAAGGTACAGGTGAGGCACAGGTGGGGTTGTCAGAGGCCAACACTGTGCCAACATGTATCATCACCCTCCTAGCCCCCCAGGCCTGCACACAGTTACAGTGCCTCTACAAACCCCATCACATGTGGCCATAGCAGAGGGACAGTTGGTGCTTGGTGGCAATGACCAGGAAAGTGAGGTATCCATGCCAACTGTGTCGGGTCATAGTCAGCATAACTGGATATTCAGAAGGCCACCACATAGGCAGATGTACCATGGTGCTCGTGGGAGGACCGCAGGTCATCATGCCCCTGGCAGAGGCACCACAACTGGTACCACCAGGAGCATGTTTCAGGCCATAATGGAGGCACAGTCATGTATGGAAATGCACACCAGACATGTACTGAGGTTGCAGAGGTCTACTTTTGCAACTGTAAGTGGCAACCTCCATGAACTTGCTGGTGCCTTCCGTGAATATACCGAGGTCATGGATAGACGGTGGGGTGAGATGGTTGGCCTCCTCAACCGTGGTATGTCTGTGCTAGAACATGTGGTGGGAGTGATGCAATGGCTGCGTGGATGTAGGCCAGAGACACCAGCAGCTGGTGGTCACTGTGGACATGCCCGGATGCATAGTCACTCCCATAGTGGCAGTACTAGCCCCAGCACACCACAGGGGCTGCTGTCCACACCACACCACAGCAGGCCTTTTGCATGTGGCCCTGGTCAGTCCCAGGTGGGACATAGTTCCAGTGGACATATGTCATCATCAGGGGAGAGTAACACCTCAAAATCTGTGCCTGCATGTGCCCTTGGAACCCCTGGCAGGCACAGTCAGCGTGTCTGTGGCTGGAGGCAGTGAACTGCACACCCTGCCAGATGTGGTCTGCAGCTGTCCAAGATCACCCATATAGGGCAGCCACATGGCGGAACTGTGTGCATGCATACCCACACATTATGCAACCACACCTAGGGCGACCCCATACCAACACACACCACATCACCATGACCCAATCAAGGAACCACACCCCTCACCCACACACATGGTGACACATGTTTGGACCACCCTTGGCCTCTGGCACACCTGCAACACACCCTGTGCATATGATGATACCTGTGCCACATCGCTGTCATCCTTAACATCGGTGAAGGGACAGGCTAACATGGATCTGATGCACACGATGACTGTAATGGAGTGCTGCAATGTACTGCAGTGTAGAATGTAGTCAGGAGTAATATGTACTACATACATGCCAGGTAGTGTAGCCATGCAGCTAAGATGACTTTCACACACCTTGTGCATATAAAGATACCTGTGCCACATCCCTGTCATCCATAACATCGATGCAAGTACAGGCTAACATGGTTCTGATGTACACAGTGACTGTGATAGAGTGCTGCAATGTACTGCAGTGTGGAATGTAGTCAGGGTAATGTGTACTGCATACATGTCAGGTAGTGTAGCCATGCAGCTAAGATGACTTTCACACACCCTGTGCATATGGTGATACCTGTGCCACATTCCTGTCATCCAAAACATCGATGCAGGGACAGGCTAACATGGTTCTGATGCACACAGTGACTGTGATAGAGTGCCACAATGTACTGCAGTGTAGAATGTAGTCAGGGGTAATGTGTACTGCATACATGTCAGGTAGTGTAGCCATGCAGCTATGATACATCTTAGCTGTTAACACCAATTGATATCCCTATACTGTCATCCATTTGGGTTGTAGGCATACATGTGTCAGCAAGAGGATGGTCCGTAGTCATATTCAACAAGGATATGTCAGTGTGGTGACACCATGGCTGTGACATATGTGGTGTACAGTTACACACATGCCACAGGTATGTATAACAGTTATTGGCTGTACAAACCTGAACTGTGGCCTGCTGGTACAGGTATAATCTGCACCCCTTATTTCAACCCATCCACATACACACACATCGTTACTAGGAGACACTGTGTCTAGACCTCAACCCGGGAATGTAGTGCTACTGAACTGTGTGGCTGTCATTGCACACACAACACCATCTGTAGTGTGAGGTGTGTACCAGGTCATGTGCTACATGGAGACCATCCTCAGACATGTACAATATGGTAATGGGGGATGTAATATTTGTATATGGAGAATACATAGTGTGTTGTACCATCATATACACATTGACACATAACAGGTAGACACACATCTTAGAGACCTGGTTGTATAGTTGCTAACTAACTAGTCCATGTGTCCAATGTGTTACAGGTAGGCTGCACACAGCACGTGTAACTGGGCTTTATCCTATCTGTTACCTGTACTAGTGACGGTGACATTGGCCACCTGAGAGTGGTACGTGGGCCATATACCAGGTGTACCATGGTATAAAGACAGTGTACACAGTATGCACATCCCCCACTGGATATTGCACATACTAGAACCCATCTTGATACTGTGGTATACCTACTATCACACATTGGTCACAACGCAAAAACAACCCATTGCATATCACAACAGTGGTACCACAGGGATATGCATGTGTTGCACACGTCACAGGCATAGTAGGGTGTTGCACTGCATTGCTACACCTATGGATGACAACAAAAATATCCATGCTACTGTGTGGCAAAGTGTATCGTAATAGGAGTATGTGGACTCGGAATGGTGTACCCTACAGATATGCACATATACACACACGTGGCAGACCTCAATGGGATTTCCATGCCTACCGACCCATTGGTACAACACTGTTGTGCTGGTACTGCAAAGCGCATGTAGCTGTTAGGGAGAGGAGTGTAACAGGCTACATGGTACATTACTGGGGTTGAGAGGCACCACACACTATACGAGTTGTACAAATAGGCATCACCCCAGCCAAACACGTCCGCCCTGAAATACACTACCAAGTGCTGGAGATCCCATAACCAGAACCAGTGACAACATTGGCACATGATGTTACCTGTACTACATCCCACCTGTATGACGTCAGGCTGTTATTGGTAACATGTCATGCAGTACAATCTGGTTCCCATGGGTAATGTATTATGTAGAAGCCATCAACATTACCAGGCTTCAGATACACCGACACAGATATGCAGATACAGGTATACATATTTATAAATATATATATATATATATATATATATATATATATATATATATATATATATATATATATATATATATATATATATATATATATACGTCTTTATACTTATAAAGACTTCTAAGGACTGAAAGCAATATATTGCAATATTTTTGAATATGTAAAAAAATATTTCATTTTGATATAGATATTATAGCCAATGACAGGTATTAATGTATACTACTACCTATGTGTGTATGTTTGTGTGTTTATTTATAGGTAGATGGATATATGCACTCGTATATACACACACTCACACACACACACACACACACACACACACACACACATATCTATATATATATATATATATATATATATATATATATAAAATCTATATGGGTCAACTATGTAATTTCGAAATACTGAAATCCTGAAATTCAGTATTTTGAAATTACATAGCCAAAAACTCAAAGTTCCGAAACCGGCAGAAGCACGAAATTCAAAATCCCAAAGCACAGAGATGTTGAATTTCTGCTTCCGCTGGTGTGGTGTGTAGATGTAGCGGTTGACTTTAGGTAAGTTTGTGTCTGTAAATGTGTTGGTTAGGGGCTTTAGTGTATGTAAGTGTGTGTTGTGACTGTGATATGTGTGTGTGTGTGTGTGTGTGTGTGTGTGTGTGTGTGTGTGTGTGTGTGTGTGTGTGTGTGTGTGTGTGTGGGACTGTAAGATGTGTGTGTGAGTTTCGTTTGTGTTTCTGTTTGTGCGGTCTCAGAGTTATAATATATAAGTAGGGAGGGTGTGGGGGTGCTTATCTATAGTGTAGATGCATTTATATCATTGTGGAGGAACTTTTGTGTTTGTTTAAGTGTGTACTGTATGTGTAATGTAGTTTCGGCATTTTGAATTTCATGGTTGTGTGTTTTCAGAATTGTGAGTTTTGCTTGGGTTTTTGGCTATGTAATTTCGAAATAAAGATTATCGGGATTTCAGTATTTATAGAATACATAGTGGACCCATATATATATATATATATATATATATATATATATATATATATATATATATATATATATATATGTATACATATATATGTGTGTGTGTGTGTGTTTGTGTGTGTGTGTGTGTGTGTGTGTGTGTGTGTGTGTGTGTGTGTGTGTGTGTGTGTGTATACATATAGATAGATAGATAATAGCATTTTTTGCAGGGCATGTCAAGCTTTTTTTTTTTTTTATTCTAGCTGAGTTATATTGCCCTGAAAAAGCCCAGAGGGGACAAATGGGACTGGGAATTGGTTGCTTTTGTTTGCATTGAAAAAAAAGAATACACTGATATATGTATATATATATATATATATATATATATATATATGTATATATATATATATATATATATATATATATATATATATATATATGGATCTACTGTATACTGTATTTGGTCGAATTTCATTTGGTCGAAAATGATTTCAGGCAGCTCACTTCACTGAAAGCTCATTTGATCGAATTACATTTGGTCAAAAATGTTATTTAGCCCCTGCCCCACTGCAGTGCTATCCTGAAGTGAGAATATTGAGTAAGGGGGGGTGTAGGGGCACATCCCCCCACATTGGGAGGTGTGGGGGCGTAGCCCCTCACATAATTGCAGTGTATGTGCTGTTATATACATGTGTATCCATTAAAAATACAATGAAACATATAACGTCAGTAAAACTGGCTGCAAAATGTGGGGGATATGCCCCCCACACCCCCCATGGTAGGGGACTGTGCCCCCCACATCCCCCCTAACTTTATATTCTCACTCCAGGGTCACTGCAGTGGGGAAGGGGCTATATTCCATTACTGACAAAATGTAATTCGACCAAATGAGCTTTCAGTCAAATGTGTTTTCAGTGAAGTGGGCTACCTGAAATCATTTTTGACTAAATGTAGTTCGACTAAAAGCAGTAGACCCATATATATATATATATATATATATATATATATATATATATATATATACACATACATACATAGAAATATAGATATAGATATAAATGTAAATACTATATGTATATATGTTTTATGAAGGGGGGCAAGTCCCTCTACAGCCCTTGAAACTTACATATATATATATATATATATATATATATATATATATATATATATTTATATATATATATAAATAAATATATATATATATATATATATATATATATATATATATATATATACATATATATGGATTCCTATCAGATCGCCGAATGCTCATTTGACCGAAACTCATTTCACCAAAACCAAATGACTGAAAACTAATTTCGCCGAAAGCTCATTTGACCGAAACTCATTTCACCGAAAATAGTACAGGCAGTGTATATGCCGTTTTCCTCACTGTAGTGTGACCCTGGAGTTATAATATATAAGTGGGGGGGGTGTGGGGGGCATAGCTCTCCACCTAGCTTAGTTTTATACTGTCCAGTTCCTATTAACTAGGTAAGTTGATAGTTTTTAACAACATTAGGTGGGAGTCTATGCCGTCATGTCGATGGATGTACATATATGGCATCCTCTGCCAGCACTGTACCATGGTGCTGAAGTGGATACACTGACCTAGCAGCAAGTGTCTGCCGCTCCCCCTCCAGAATGGCATAACTTACCATGGATATGTAGGCATCTGCTCACAATACCACACACAGCTGCAGTCACCCTTGTCCCCCAAGAAATCACTGTGAGCAGGAATGTCCACCTGACAGTACATGAGGACAGAAAACATCATAGTGTATAACAGTACACATGTCTGAATATCTCTGCTAACAGCAGTACCATGTAGCTGAAGCAGCACAGACACAATCCCCTACAGTGCATACTATCCCCTGCACACTTTTTCCCCATATTGCCAAATGATTGACGGATACCCTGAAGAAACAGTTTGCTACCTGTATGTGTACAACACAAAGGTTGGCACTGGAGTACAAACTACCTGGAATGGATCCACACATTCAATAAAGAAGGGCATACTGGGCATGCTCACAAACTTAACAAATGAAGCCCATGTCTGCAAACAACAGTGGACCAGATATATCTGGCAGTTGCAGATGTTGCTTTGCACACAGTGGATAGGAATACAGACATATATGCAAGGACAACACACTATAATAAGCCAAAGATGTGTATAGATGTGTGGAAGAGAGTGACTGTGACAAGAAGCCATCCATTATGTGGCCTGTCCCACCCAGCACACAGCCAAATGGCTACAACCACTTGATGGTCAGATGTCACTCACTGTACACATTAGCCACTGGTATCTATCAGCATTACAGACTATGTGGTGCAAGTGCTAGCTGTGCAACATGACTGTACAAGGAAATTGTCTAGCAGCTATGTACATGTCCCTGTGGAATATAACCCTTTGTGTGCCCTCATGTGGTGTGTCAACCTCTAGATGAATGGGTTATGGCCCATGCACACGCACTGTCCTCCCCATAGCACTACTATGACAAGCCTGCTGAAGTCATCCACTTTGAAATACACCTTTGGGAAATTTGTATACCAGTAATCTCCATGGTGCATCCTATAACTGTGTACTGCTGTAGTGTGATAAACTAGTTAGGTAGGAGTTCTAATCCCATATATGGCAACTGTGTGTGTGTGTGTGTGTGTGTGTGTGTGTGTGTGTGTGTGTGTGTGTGTGTGTGTGTCTCTCTGTCTGTGTAGGGAGCAATTATTTTTAGGCTAGTCACACTCAGTACAAGTCAAATGCCCTACTTTGGCAAGGCTGCTGATGTCATTAACTGTGAGATACACCTTTCAGAAAGTTGTAGCCCAATAATCTCTGTGACACATCCCATATCTGCTGTATTGTGATAAACTAGTAAAATAGAAGTTCTAATCCCAGACATGGCAAATGAGTGTGTGTTACTGAGTAGAGAGCAATGCCTTTTAGGCTAGTCACACTTACTACAGTTAAAATGCCCCACTTTGGCAAGGCTGCTAATGTCATTCACTGTGAAATTCACCTTTTAGAAAGCTGTAGGCCAGTAATCTCCACAGCGTGTCCTATAACTGTGTACTGCTGTAGTGTGATAAAGTAGTTAGGTAGGAGTTCAAATCCCACACATAGCAACTGTGTGTGTGTGTTTCTGTGTAGAGAGCAGTGCTTTTTAGGCTAGGCACACTCATTGCAATTTAAATGCCCTACTTTGTCAAGGCTGCTGATGTCATTCACTGTGAAATACACCTTTCAGAAAGCTGTACCCCAGTAATCTCCGTGGAGTGCCCTATAACTGTGTGCTGTTGTAGTGTGATGAACTAGTTAGGTAGGAGTTCTAATGCCAGACATGGCAAGTGTGTGTGTCTCTGTCTGTGTATAGAGCAATGCTTTTTAGGCTAGTCACACTCACTACTTTTCAAATGCCCTACTTTGGCAAGGCTGCTGATATCATTCACTGTGAAATACACCTTTTGGAAAACTGTAGCCTAGTAATCTCCATGGCGCGTCCTATGACTGTGTACTGCTGTAGTGTGATAAACTAGTTAGGTAGGAGTTCTAATCCCAGACTTGTCAACTGAGTGTGTCTCTGTCTGTGTAGAGAGCAATGCTTTTTAGGCTAGTCACACTCATTACAATTCAACTACCCTACTTTGGCAAGGCTGTTGATGTCATTCACTGTGAAATACACCTTTGGGGAAAGAGTGCCCCAGTAATCTCCATGGTGCATCCTATAACAGCTTCATGCTGTAGTGTGATATAAAACTCTGGTAGGGGTTCTATTCCCACACATTACAATTGTGGATGTTTTGTGAGTGTTTCTATGTCTGTGTAGGGAGCAATGCATTCTAGGCTAATCACACTCACTACAATTAAAATGCCCTACTTTGGCAATCCTGTTGATGTCATTCACTGTGAAATACACCTTAGGGGAACGAGTACTCCAGTAATCTCCATGGCGCATCCTATAAATGCATAGTGCTGTACTGTAATATACTAGTTAGATAGGTGTTCTAATAACAGACATGACAGGTGTGTGTGTGTGTGTGTGTGTGTGTGTGTGTGTGTGTGTGTGTGTGTGTGTGTGTGTGTGTGTGTGTGTGTTTGTCATTCATATCCTGTGTGGAGGTGGAGGTGGGTGTGAGTGTGTAACAACTGGACTCAATCTGAAGTGGGTTTTGCAATATTCTTATATGGTGGCCCTAATATATATCACAATGTCCACCATACAGGGATAACAGATGTGAAATAGCCAAGAGGCTGGGGTGCAAATCCATACCCCTACATGTGACATCAAGGCCAGGTGAACAACATTAGAAACCCTAGTATTACCCAGAGGACACTCTCAACCCACGTCTCATACACACACACACACACAAACACACACTTGCCTAGGCAACAGCCGCTGTGCTGGTAATACCCTGCATATTGCCCTCTGATAGTAACCATGGTGTGATTGCAGTGGACTACAGAAGGCACGGCACCCTGTCCATTAGTCCAATAGGCACATACATGCAGACAGTGCACCTCCACCATGTTCCCCACTGGACACCTGCATCACCTGTGGTGCCATCAAATGTGAACCACAAAGGACATAACATGCCTGAAAAACATGCCCTGTATGGACAGATACTACTGGAAACAAGGAATACCAGTATCATGCTATCAGTATAGGTGCAGTGTCAACCTGCTGTCCATTAACATTTCCCGCCACATGAGGCCAGGACTGGCACATCTGATGATAACAATCTGTGTACACAACATGGGCCAGACACCCCTGGTACAGTTACACATGTTAATGTACATGCATGGGGGAGGTGTGCACATCCCAGACACCATCCATGTCATGGACTAAGGAACACATACATGACAAGCAATGCACAGCATTGGCCACATGCAATAGTCACCCCGGTGACCAGATGGTGAATACAATACCCACCTGTGTGGGCAAATCCAGACAATACACCCCTGTGCCACAATGCAGACCATTGTCATGTGGACTGCCAAGGCATACCCATCACCTAACCTTGTATAGCTGTCTGGCACAGTTGATCACTACATGACCATGAAGCAATGCACCCAAGCATGTCAGTACTGGCACCCTGTGTCTGTGTGTGTGTGTTGTATGATGTGTTTGACCACATTCACACTCACTACAACCCCCATTGGCATAGTGAAGCATGCTGTCTGATGTCAGACACCTCCTCTTACCCTATGCTCATATAACCTCCATATGACCCCTGTGGTGCATGTGATACCTGCACAGTACTGTGATGTGGCAATCTCACTAGAGATGAGTCATATTCCTGGCCCTGCCAAGTGTGTCAATGTGTATGTGTCCCTGTGAGAGTGTGGCATGTTGACGCTGACACCTGTTCATGCAGACAGGCACGTGAACTACACCTGCCGTATAGCTACCATATCCCTGTTACAGATGTCATTCACCATCACATATACATTTTGAGGGCTCCATAACATGTAACCTATGTGGTGCATCCAATAACTGCATAGACATGTGATAGCACTACATAGTCATCAGGGGTTTGATACCCTGTACTGGTAGGTCTGTGACACAAACATGCTTATGTTTTACTCTCCCACCCCTCCCTGACTTTTCTTTGCTTCTGTCTGCCTCTCTCACTCCCTGTCTGGTGGATGTGGAGATTTATACCTGCTTTGCTTAGGCAGCAGCATCTGTATTTTAAGTGATGCTCATGATCAGTTGATGGCCTCTGCATGAATTGCAGCTGTCCTCTACCTGATTGCATGTGGACCAGCTGTGGTAACATTCCCATAGCCAATTGCATGGAAACACACTCCAATATCTAGAAACATCATGTTGGTGTTGGGCCTTTTCATTCACTGTGAGCAGGAACTCGATCTGTTTGGCAAACAGCATCTCAGATGGATTGGGGGTTTACCTCTAACAATATACACTGTTGAAACAGGCCAACACACAGGAGGGGAATGTGCCTGACCTGACTATAGACTGTAAGTGCTGCTATACTGCATTTGGAGTAATGTTTGTTTAAGAGGGTTTGTGTGGATATGGCTGTCCTACATGTTTTAATACCTGCCACGTCAGTACTATGTTTATGAGGAAGCTCCCATCTGTGGGGTTATCTGCAGACTGGGCAGTGCGTGGTGCCTTTTGTTTCATGTGTTACCCACAGAGCACCTATCTGTGAACTGTAGAAGGTAGTGTGAGGATTGCAGTCTGAAGATGGTGACAGCCATGAGAGTTACTGTCTTCATATCCCTCATAGGACATATGTTGCAACAAACCCTGTTAAAACAGTAAATGTATGAGGTTATCACAGCAACATGTCAATATTGGCCCTGTGTATATGCCTCCAGCCACAACTCTGTCAACCTTTGTACATATGTCATGCAGTAAGAGGTTCATATGTGCTGTACACCATAATTAGTGACATCATATCTAATAACAAGCCAGTGAGATATCAGACTGGTACACATGTTATGTATAGTAGGGGTTATATTTGATGACATAACCTGGACATTATGTGGTTGTGTGTACAGTACCAAGGTCTATATACTTATGGTGATTTTCGACAGTGTGTGCATTGTTAATATGTACCTTGGCCTGTGTACAGACTGTGGTAGATGTCATTGTTCTTGGTCCTGTTCTGTCTGATGTTACATGCTGCTCCACTGTATGTTACCCTGTCGGCTTACATGTTTGTAGGGCAATACACACACCTGCCCCATACCACAGAAAGGCATCGGACTACACTGAATAGTGGCCCAGTATATGTAGGGTTAGTGTGTGAGTGGCACATATGAAGATGGTGTTGAACAGATAGTCCAAATACTGTAATATTACACTAGCTTACCATATGTGGCTGTGGCTGTGTTCACATTGGTTGTGGTTATGCACTTTCACACAGGTGTATGTTACTCTGTGCTGTGACATGCCTGTAGTGCCTGCTATATATGCAGGTACATGTACATTCCCCCATAGGAAATGTGGACTAGTGTTGAGCCAGTCTGCCTGTAGCCTGCACAGTGCTTTGTTACATGCCTAGCAGCTTAGTGTACTTACCCTGTGAGATGTCATGTCCAGATAATTGCCAGATGTACTGCTGCCAGGCTACCATAACAGTGATGTGTGTCAGACAGAACAGTGGGATACTGTAGAGATGTATGTCAATATCTAGTGGGTAGTACATGGCCATGGTACCTCTGTACCAGCGGTTATTGTGTGTCAGGACAGACAGGGGAGTATGCATGCATAACCTATGGGGGCAAATGTATACCAGTAGTTACATGTTATACCCATCTACATGGCTGTTATCCACATTGTCAGGCTTGGTCCACATGTCTTGCACTAAGGGGCTATGTGTATACCTCTGGACTGACCAGAGTGTGTCAGACTGTCCTCATATATTGGCCAATATCTCTGCTGTAGTCTACAGGAGCATTACATGCTAGCAGTGGTACT
The DNA here is from genome assembly GCF_019279795.1 of Protopterus annectens. NCBI lineage: Eukaryota > Metazoa > Chordata > Ceratodontiformes > Protopteridae > Protopterus > Protopterus annectens. Next base: position 1,487,007,694 of record NC_056731.1, on the reverse strand, counting down.
GTACTATGATGTCCTTAGGATGTCTGTCAGTAGCCAATGGCACACATGTTAAAAGCAGATGTGACCTCCCACACACACAATGTCTGTGAAGGCAATCCCTATTACAGTAGCAATAGTCTACAAATATACCTGACATACATACCTGACATCCCCTTGCACTACAACATTGGGACTCTAGAGGCTGAGGTAGGGCTACACTCCATGTTCAGGACATATGGTGAAAATATATGTATATATACTTATCCAGATACCTATATAGATATACACATATCAACATACATAGATGGATAGGTATATGTACATAGATATACATATAAACACTCAGATATATACATATACAGAGCAATATATATATATATATATATATATATATATATATATATATATATATATATATATATATATACGCACATATACAGATAGAGATACATATGTGCATATACATATGGATATCTACATATATATTGACAGTAGTGGGTATATCAGAATAGATATGTATCCACATATAGTTATAGATATCTACATATATACCAACATAACTAGGCATATCTTTACACATAGGATGTGCCTATATATATAGCTGGGTCTAGGATTATTCACTGAAAGCACATTTCACTGAAACGCATTTGACTGTGCACAATTCATTGAAAGCTCAGTTCACTGAAAACTCAATTCACTGAAACACATTTCACTGAAAGTTATATATGGCCTTTTCCCCACAGTTGTGCAACCCTGGAGTTAGTATATATAGTAAGGGGGGCTGTGGGGGGTGTAGCCCCCCATCAGTTTTAAATATTTTGAACTATATACATGGATACTTGCAATTCCAAAACATTACTCTTTTCTGAACTTAATGAACTGTCTGTGTCCTTCGGCTTTTCCCAGTTAGGGGTCGCCACAGCGGAACTCCGGTCGGCTAATGATTGGTAGTTGATTTTTACGTACAGAGTTACCAGCTCTGATGCTCAACCTTCAACAAAGGTACAGCCATTCACGCATGTCTCCATGCAGAAGACGCTCTAACTGAGAATCGAATCGGACAGCGTCTTACTGTGAGGCGACAACGCTACCGCAGCACTACCACAGCGGGTTTTAATATATATCCAAAATATGTGGGGGCTCTACCCCCACACTCCCCGATGTGGGGGTGGTGCCCCACACCCCCCTTACTATATATAACTCCAAAGTTGGACAACAGTGGGGAAAAGGCCATATATAACTTTCAGTGAATTGAGTTTTCATTGAATTGAGCTTTCAGTGATTTGTGCACAGTCATTTGACTTTCAGTGAAATGTGCTTTCAGTGAATAGTCCTAGACCCATATAGCTATATATATATATATATATATATATATATATATATATATATATATATATATATATATATATATATATATACACATATATGTATATCTATCTATATATATATATGTATATATATATATATATATATATATATATATATATATATATATATATATATATATACATATATCTGTATATCTATATGTATATATATATATATATATATATATATACAAACATATATCTGTGTATATATATATATATATATATATATATATAGGAGCACTACAGAATCCGGAAAGCCCAATATCCTGAAGACCAACATCCTGAGACCAAAATCCTGACAGTTCAAAATCCTGAAAACACAAACCCCTGAAATCTAAATATTCTGAAAACACACAGGATACCAACACTTATTATATTATAGCAAAAGTACATACAAAAACAAATAAAACACAAACCATATTACTCTTCTCCAAGTATGACCAGGGGGGCAAGCCCCCTGCACCCCCCATGTGGGGGCATGCACCACCCACAACCCTTGCTACTTAAATATATCACCTCTTAGATTGCACTTAGTGTCCTCTACCTACATACCAGACTTTGCACATATGACATGCTGTCAGGGGTTGTTCTGTAGTGGGGTGTGGGTATGTCATGCTGCCATTCCTGCAATCAGTCCACTGCTGTTGTGTCCCCCACACATATGATGGGGTTGGGGCCATATATGTGTGGGCTTCACCTACACAATACATGTGTGTCCTTATGCACTCCAGAGGCCAGTGTATGTAACATTGGTATATGGCCTTGTATTACTGAGTCTGGGGGGATGCACCATAACTAATATAGGCTGTTACAAAATGTGGGGTATCAGGGGTAAGCTGCCTTAAGGTATCTGGCTGTACATTACCATACCATCCACCTTAGGTAAATGCAGGCCTACTGCCTCCTGCCATACAGACTGTTCTGTTTGTTAGTGTGCTTGTGATGGTGACAGTTATGTCTTGTTATATAACAGTTATATCCCATTGTGTCAACTGAGGTCCTTACCCCCTAGGGATTGTGTACAGAGTGTAGATAGAGGCTGCTAAACTATACAGCTGCATTAGTTACTGTTGATTGTTTGGTATCCTGTGGCCCAGTCTGTCTTTACTATTGTACTACTTGAAGGCCTCGGCCTGGACAGCAACATTTGTAAACCTTCCCAGACTACTGTATTAGTATAACTGTTTCACAGTTGCATTACTCTGTTTATATAGATGTCAGTGTCTAAACAGCTATAAGACATGGCATAGACAACTGTAATAGTACACAAACAAAGCTTTCCCATGTATGCATACCTGTGTGTGGAGTTATATCCTTTGACCTCACTGTGCGTATATGTTGTAGGCAACGATTGTCATTTGTATGGGTGGCTCATACAGTGTCCAGTTGGTAAGGTGGTAACTGTAGGCATAATGGCTGTTCCATATTGTGTGCACCTTCTACATATGTATTTTACTATACATATCTCTGCGTGTGTATGTGTAGTCACATATATATCCATATATATGTGTATATATATACATATATATATATATATATATATATATATATATATATATATATATATATATATGTATATATATATATATATATATATATATATATATATATATATATATATATACATATGTATGTATATCTGTATCTGCATATATGTGTCTGTGTATATGTATGCTAGGGATGTTGATTGCTTCCACACTGTATATTCCCTATGGGAGTCAGGCTATACTGCATGATATGTTACTGATACCAGCCTGACATCATACAGGTGGGTTGGAGTACTGTTAACATCTTGTGCCCATGTCATGTCAGGTCCTGGTTATGGGATCTGCAACAGTTGGTAGTGTATTGCAGGGCAGATGTGTTTGGCTATGTGGGGGGGGATACCTATTCGTGCAAGACATTTGTTGGTTGGGGCCTCTCAACCCCATTTAACGGTGCATGAGGACATATATGTTTTTGTTATGTTCCCATTGTTATCTACAGATGTTTGCCAATATATATCTATATAGATCTATATATTTGTTTACATATACATAACATGCTGTATATATATATATATATATATATATATACATATATGTATATATATATATATATATATATATATATATATATATACACACATACATATTTTAAATATATTTAAATATGTTAATATTATAAATATGTTATATTTATTTAGATATTAATATATATACACACACACACACCCATATACATCTACATGTTGAAATATATTCCCTGTACCGTTGAATGACTGGGCAAGATGTTTGTGAGAACATCAAGGTTATGTGTATCTGACATGGCTTAGTGGTAAATCACTTTGGCTATGGTGTGTATGGTCCTGGGTTTGAGCCTTGCAGAGGTTGTTTATTTTGTTCCTGGGCAGGACAAGGGCCATTAGATACAGAGTGATTAAGGCGATTTTAAGCAGTTGTAAGCAGGTTTGCATGAGTTTGCAGGGAGGGAAGCACTGCTAACGTCCGGTTACAATTTCTTATACTCAGTTAGCTTTTCAGTTGCTTAACCTGTGTAGGCATTGGTGACTCTCATGCAAACAGGCTTAAACATGCTTACTGCTGCTTAAAAGTGCTTTCTCCCGCTTACCTCTGCACTAATTTCTTTAAAAGAAAAGAAAAAAGGGTTGATAGGAAAGTGGTGAAAAAGGAACACAAAGAGGGAAAAACAGTAGGGAAAATAGCTAGGGATGTATAGCACGGGTGTAGGGAAGGTCCATAGTCACCCATTTCTTCTACAGCAGCAGCTGTGCATATACACTGAATTTGTAGGTAGATTTGGACACTCAAACCCCTGAGAGAGGGGTGAGGGCAACAATAATATGCTGTGATGGCAATTAGACCAGATTACCTGTGCCCAGTGGACATGTGTGCAAAATGGACAGCTATGTATAGGGCAAGAATTTTTTTTGGGAACAGATTGCCTTTTTTTTTTAAGGTGAGAGTGAGATGTTGGGGAGGGACAGTAGGTATATTTGGGAAGGTAGGTTGGGTAGGTTAGCAGACAAGACAAACAAGATGCATACAGGGGCGGTATATGACACATGGTGGGGTAGACACCTTGATGGGGAGGGATCTTGTGAAATCAGAAGCCCATGAGCCCCTAGTGTAAACAGTGGGACTGAGGTCCCCACCCAGGAGCAGTCAGTACACCTTCAAAGCCACAAAGGTGGCTGTGCTGAGGGCTGAGTCGCAGAGCCAGGCCGACCCTCTAGTTGTGACACATGGCCCTCGTGCTGGCGTAGCAGACCTCCATCCTCCCTGCATAGCTTGCTATGCACCACGACCTGGACCTGGCGATGGGTGACAGGTTCCTGTCCGTGCCTGTTCCCAAGGGGGGACAAGCCCCATTCTCTGAGACAGTTCCACCCAAAGGTGGTGCAGGACCAATGGATGAGGAGGTCTTGGTTTGGGCCCCAGACATGCTGGTGCCTGGTGCCACAGCCAGCTGAGGTGGGACAGGTGGGTCCGCTGGGACCGGCCTTCCCAAACGTGCTATAGTGTTTAGATTTTATCATCATATGTGGGTTAGTAACAGTCAACACATTCCAGGGTTATGTATAACATCATGCATAGATATTCCCATTAACCCATACACCAGATACAGAACAGTTGCATCGCAAATAGAACACATGCATATATGGGACCACAGTGGTAATAACAACAGCATGCAGGTACATTGATGGCATCATGCCACCAATGTTGGAATAATTCAATATAGCACATGCATGGAAACAAATTTAAATATTTATCAACCAATAGGACATAATCAGAACAGTGGAGCCATTACATACTGGTTTATTATTTAGTTTATTGTTGGAGATATGGTGGGGGGGGGAGAAAGATGTCAATTAACAGCTAGTATATACCTTTAGTCCACATAACTTTCCTAGTCAGTGGTGTTATCTATACCTTACAAGTCTTACTACACTACCCTATAGCCTTAGTTTAGACAGTGATTTGGCTGTTGTCATCGTTATACATGAACTGTTTTTACCTGTGGTATACACCTCTTACCTGGTGTACCTGTGGAGGAAATGTTTGTTAACACTAACTAATGGTTTCTACACATACTCCCAGATTCCGGGTTGATGTTGTGCATATAGCTGTGCATCTCTTTCTGTACAGACTCTGGCCATATCTTAACTACATGCAGGTGTACTGGGACATATCTAGACTATTGCCCTCTTCAACCTTTAGTGACTTACCACACACATGTACATGCTTTCCTACACAGTTATATTATGTAGCACAGTGTGGGTGACAGTGATCAGTGATACTCTATTATTCAGAGCAACTGCAACACTCACAATTCCATTCAATACCAGTGTAAACAGTACCAGTACAGGGTATCAAGGTTTTCATTTCTCGGCACAGTATTCATATCCGACGTACCTGTGGGAGCAATGTTTGTTAGCACTACCTGAATGTTGCCACACAAAAAGTTTCAGATTACACATTAGTATTATGCACATATATCTCACTCTATTACTGTACACACTCTGGTCACAGCTTGACAACATGGGGGTGTAGATAGGACATACTTGGCTTATTACTCTCATAATAGTTTCTGGAGCTGCTAGAGTGACATGTTTGTTCACATAGATGTGTGACAATCAGTTATATTCCCTGTTTCCTGCCTAAACATCTGGGATCATCCCACAGACTTCCCAGGGGGACAGGGTGAAAGGCAGCAGATATGGGCCCATATACTGGACATTCTGGTCGTATCTGTACTGTTGTGGGGTATGATTCTGTATGCAGCCTGCTTCCGCTCCCAGGATTCAGACCATGGCTGTGTCTGCTACAACCTAAACACTGTCCATCAGAGTTGTGTGTGCTATATAGATATTGCTGTATATCTCCTATCTGCTTTCTGTCTTATAATTCTCCTGTGGTTTTGCATTTTGACCTTGTATTACAACACTTTTATACAGGATTTCCTAGTCAGTTATATTTTGTAGGACAGTGTGGGCGACAGTGATGAGTAATACCTTATTATTTAGAGCAACTGCATCAGTCAGAATGCCATACAATGCCAAAGTAAATTGTACCAGTACAAGGTATCATTCTTACATTTCTGGGCACAGTATTGGTATCTAACAGACAGTGGAAGAAATGTTTGTTAGCACTATCCGAATGTTGACATACACAGTACCGGATTCCACATTACTATTATGCACATTATCTCTCACTGTTACTGTACACACTCTGGCCACAGCTTGATAACATGGGGGTGTAAATGGGATGTACATGGCTTTTTACTCTCATAAGGTTTTGGGGAGTTGCTAGTGTGGCAGCTTTGTTCTCTTAGATGTGTGTCAATCAGTAGTATTTCCTGTTTGTTGCCTATACGTCTGGGATCATTCCACTGATTTCCCAGGGAGACAGGTTGACAGGCAACAGATATGGGCCACTTTACTGGACATTCTGGACATATCTGTAAAGTTGTGGGGTATGATTCTGTATGCAGACTACTACCATTGTCAGGATTCGAACCATGGCTGTGTGTGCTAAAAATACAACAGTGCACATCTCAGTTGCATGCACTATTCAGATTTTGTTGCCTGCTTTTTCCTTGTTTTCTGTCTATGTGTCTCTCAGTTGTACTAAATGGCCTCTGGGGATTACACCACTCATATACAAGCATTCCTACACATTCTATTTATGGTGCACAGTGGGGGTAACAGTTCTTAATACAACAGTACTTTACCTGATTGCAAATCTACATTACCATATGATACCAGTGTATACGCATGCAGTCCAACAGTTAGACCTTTATTGTCAGGCTATTATGCTTTTATTTACATAAATCTGTATGAGACTCTTCCTGCCATATTCTCCGGTGTATGCAGTACTTGCCTTAAACAATACAGGTTATATACAGACAATTAATTTAATAATACATTTAGATTTATTTCCTATGACAGTACATGCAAGAGTATTACTGACCTGCCTCGCGTCGCAACCACTTCAGGTGACTTCCATGGGCCTCCTGGTTTGTGGCCCACTCACTTGCAGCTGTGGAGAACATAAGAGGAATATTTAGCCACACCTATCCATGATATACATGAGCTGGCAATTATTACACACATAGTGGAGTGATACTTACACACAGCTGGGACAGCCCCTGCCATTCTAGCCTCTTGGATCCACTGTTCCAAGAGGTCCCCCTTATGCTGCTTCAGGTCGGTATAGTGATGCCTGACCTGCTCATCAGTTCGGGGTATGCCAGTGGCACTGGTGAGGTCATGGGCAAGATGGTCCCAGGCTTTCCCCTTATTTTGGGAACCCTGGTACTGGCCCTGCAGCAGTCTCTGCTCATGGTCTTGTATAAGGAGTCCTTCCATGACTCTGGACTCCTGGATGCACCAGCGCTGCACCCGGAAGCACACACCTTCTCCTCTTACTGCTTTTGTGCCTGAAAGGGGAAGCTACAACCAGTTATGAGATGTATTCCCACCTGTTGGGTTTGAGTAGGGCCAATTTCCCACACTTTTCCATGATTGGCCAGTTTTGAAAAGGCTAGGCTATGGGCAAACCTGCTTGCCTAAGGTTGGCATTGTTTAAAGGGGTATGCCACTGGGCACATTGAGTTAGCTGGCCTACACATTGCTTACACCTCCTAAGCTTGTCTGTACAATGCTTAGTGTTGCTTACATTAGACTTTGCATTCTATTTTCTTTTTGGCATTGATTTATTATTCATTACATCTTATATATATGCCTGGTATCCATGATTCATGGTATTCATGATTCATGTGTACGTACACTGTATGGGGTCCTTGTGTTTTATTGGGGACTTCAGCACTCTATTACAATTACACCTCACATCTGGGCTTACTGCTGTACTTCAGTTGATATATTTATGTTATGTAGTGTATTATGGAACATATGACTGTATACTGATTCCTTTCACAGATTCTGTTTGATTTTACTATAGTGAGGACTTGTTTGGTGATACCTCATTGTTCTGTACTGTTATGATGGCTTGGTGGTTAACTACTGTGACTATAGTGTATAGGTTCCTAGGTTCAAAACCTGCAAGGCTGTTTATTTTGTTTGAGCAACAAGGGCCGTTGGGTACAGAGTGATTAAGGCACTTTTGAGCAGTTGTAAGCGGGTTTGCATGGGTTTGTGTGATGTTAAGTACTGCTAACCTCTGGTTAAATATGCTTATAGAGAGTTAGCTTCAATATTGCTTAACCTGTGTGCGCATTGCTTACCCACACCCAAATGGGCTTAGACTCGCTTACTAGTGCTTAGATATGCTTACTATTGCTTATTGGTGCTTATACTTGCTTACTAGTGCTTACTCCTGCTTACAATTGTACTGATTTAGACAGTAATATCAAATGGTTCTTGGGAAGGTGGGGGATTTGGAAGCTGTATGGAGTTGTCATTCATTACACATTTTACCTTCTATTTGTATCCATGATTCCAGGGTACATATACTGTATGGGGCACATGTGCTTATCTGGGGACTTTGCAACATTATGACGACGCCTCACATGTGCATTTAATGCAGTACTCCAGTTCACAATGGTATGTTAGTTAGTAGGTTATACAGCAAAAAAACACTCGTAAACTGATTTCATATGGAATGCATTGTAGTGGAACTCGAACCAGGCATGCTTGTTCATAAGGCAAATGCTCTGCCCACTACACTATTGCTATGCTGTCTAATTTATATATATCTTCCTTGTTATCCTCTTCAGCCATTTAAGCTGCATTAACCATAGATAAGCGGCCGTGCACTTAGGGTTAGCTTTAATCTGTTTCTTAAATAAAGAAAAATGGGTTTGTTCATATTATTTGTATTTACTATTGCTGTTGTACATGTGGAGGAATGTTGCTGGGGATATGCGAACACCTACGAGCGGTCTCGCTCATTTCTTTGGCCTTTCTGCTGTTCTTCATTGCGGGGTCATGTATATTCTGACAGCTCTGCTCTCAGACATGCCTCCTGCACTCTTACACACTCCATGTAAGATTAGGAGCTCAGACAGCGCACCTTTGTTAATATGCATGGAGCACTGCCATCCTCCTCCTAAATGGCCGCTACCGTGTAGGACCAAGCTAGTCCTGCATGGAAGAATAGTAAATCTGGGGGAGTGTGTCCGCAACAGCTTAACAACTTTTAGATATTTTTTTTCTTTAGGTCGAATGAATATACTATATATTTATTTATTGATATCCAGATGCATATGAGAATATGTTGAATTATCGGAGTGCATATCATTCCAAAATTTAACTAATCTAAAAGCAACTCAAAAATCTAAACAAACATTGATAGCAAACAGCAAAACCCTACCAAAATTATGACAAATTTTTTTTGAATAGTGGCAGTGTTACAGAAAGAGGTTTTGAAAAGTAAGGTACAGGGTTAGGATTAATACTGATATGAAAAATCTGCCCTGACCCATTAGGATGGTAGGTAATCAGAGACATTAAACTTGTATTCTCATTGCTTGCATGTAGCTTGATTGTTATAGACCCAGATAAAGGATTATCATTTAACTATTATTGTTAAGTTTAATAAATGTAAGTACTATTCATAATATGGTTAATGTAAGTTTCAGGATAATAAGCACAAATGAACAGGATGAATTGTTAAAGTGAATCGTAAGTATACTGCAAAAATAAAAGAAAATCAGTACATTTTATAAAGGAAGATAAATTGCAAGTCTTCAGAATCGGAAGTTTGGTTAAAAAATGTTGTGTATAGTTGTAGCAAATGAGTGGATATTGCAAAGTAAATGCAAGACACATCAGCAACATTATGTACAAAATGCACCAATTCAAAAAGCACAACCATCCTATTCTTCTTGTAGTAATAGTTATAATAATAACAATTGTGTTCTTTGAAAGACAGGCTCACTGGTGCAATAGCTCTTGAAGATGCCTCTCTTATAATGTAAGCAAGTATTCTTCTTCTTTCGGCTTTTCCCAGTTAGGGGTCACCACAGTGGATCATCTGTCTGCTCATGATTGGCAGTGGAGTTTTACAGTGTTGAGTCGCCAGCCCAGTGCCCAACCTTCCACAGAAGGAACACACACACACACACACACACACACACACACACACACACACACACACACACACACACACACACACACACACACTCACACACACAGCCAATTTTAGAGTGTCCAATCCACCTGCAGCATGACTTTGGGATGTGGGAGGAAACCGGACCACCCGGAGGAAACCCACATGACCACAGGGAGGACATGCAGTCTCCGCACAGAAGGCATCCCAGCCGAAGATTGAACCAGAACACCACCATGGCCGCCCATTATGTAAGCAAGTATAGTTACCTTATATATATATATATATATATATATATATATATATATATATATATATATATATCTTATAAAACCATGGACTGACTTAAATCTTAAAAATCATTATTATTATACACAAGTAATAGTCATGCACCCTGGCACATATAATGTGTAAAGAACTAACTGGAGTTTGATCAGAACAATTATTTTATAGATAACTGAAAATGTAGAAGAGCATAATGAAAGATTAGTGTTTCCTTCTATTTTTCTTGGTAAAATAATGAAAAGGAACTAACTCTGAACTTAATGGGCACCGTAAATGAATTTTATTTTCACTGCAGAACATCCCCGTAGTCCATCCTTTAGTGCCAAAAGTTGCTGCTTGTATACCACAAACAAACAGTTCAAGTCCATTAAGAACTATACTCTTGGTTTCCAATTTTTAAAGACAAATTGTGAGCCTAAACAATGCAAAATATTTTTAGGAGTATAAACGGAGAAAATAAATCTGTAACATAAAATTAGACTTGAAGTGGCATATAATATAACTTTTACAAAAAAAATGAAAATGCATTTTTGTTTTTTCTAGACTTTGGATTGTCTATAATAGATCAAACCAGCAATAATGATGGTCATAGGAAGGACTAAAAACAGCTGATGGAGACTGTAAAAAAATTTTACACAGCAGAAAATCAATGGTATTTGATTTTTATATATCGAGTGATGCTCAATATGTCATCTGCCCGCCCTTTTTTCTACTAACCATTATAGCTGAAACATGATAGAACATTCTGCCTTTTGGAATGGATGTTAAAATACAGGCTCTGGAAAAAAAAGAATTTTGATATGATCAGAATTATTTAGAATTATTATTAAGGTAATGACAAAAATATTAAGGCAAAGCAATCTGAGTACTGATATTGTCTTACTTGGGCTTCTTCATATTAGCTAAAACATTTGTTTCTCACATCATGCATTCTTTAGGCTGAGTTTCCTACTGGACATTCCAACATGGCAAGCTCTAACTCAAATTCAGACAATATTGTGGCACTATTTAAAACTAGGAGTCTAGTCAGAAAGATGCCAGTACTTGAGGCCCTCCTGCAACTTGAACACATACATACTTGTATAGTTACTGAGGCACATGTTCAATGCACTATTAACTCTCCCTCTGTACCACAATTTAATTCTTAACACATCTTCAAGTCCTTGAATTGCTATGGGAGAGAATCTGTTTCAGTTAGAAGCATCACCACCTCATATCAAATTACCAGTGACTGTTACTTGACGTTCATGTCAGATTGTAATAGATGTAGTTTGGGCAGCTACCCAGGGCCCACAGATCAGGGGAGATAGGGAAAACATGGCCAGCCACTTAATATGTAGTTTTTTTCCCCGCAATATCTGGATATAATGTGTACCCAGTTTTGTGTTTTTCATATTTCGGAGAAAGCCAGTTTGGAATTACATTTGACAGTGTCTCTGTTTCCTCATGTCTACAGTCAGCGCATGAATGTTCATCATATGAGCAGTCCTGGGAAACAAATGAATAGTGCTGTCTGGTTGCACCTATACTATACTGCAAATGACTACAAGAGAAAGACAAGATGCCTAACAAGTTTATAGAATAGACTCGGCGCTCAGCATGCATTTGTCAGTTTTACAGGAGAAATACAATCTGTTCTATTTTTTATTTTTATTTATTTACTCGCTTAAAGTTTTGTTTACCAGATTAGACCTTCCTGATGAGTGCAATGTAACGTTCTTTAGATTAGCATTTGAAGTTGAACAGCTAAGTTTTTGGAGTTCTTATAACTGTCAGTAAGTTTGTTGAACCAAACTTAGACTTTGGCTTCATATTTGTTGTCAAGTTGCTGTCATTTTTTTTTCCTGCCTAATCATGTAAACATCTGAGTTATAGGCAACATATCTGTTAGAAAATGCACATTAAAATAAAGGTTTAGAGATTTTTTTTCATTCATTGTTTTTGCCTTTGTCCTTGATTGTTATGGTAAGCGGTTTAGTTTTTTTATTACAAGTGGATGAAGAAGTATACAAAGCAAAGTGTCTACAATTGTTGAGTGGATTGCCATGTTGCCCTTTGCTCAGTTTAAATATCTTGACATTGCAGGACTAGCATGCATTTATATAACATAAGTTGTAAAATTACTTCATTGTTGATTAAGAAAAGGAAGGACAACTTGAAAACGGTTATGGCACCAACTTTCTAAGTATATAAGAACCACATTTATAAACCTGAACTTAGTGTTGAACATTTATCCATCATTAATATTTCCTTTTGTCCCTGATTCTTGCACTAAGAGTTTGAGAGGTATTACTTTTTAAATCACTGTGTGGTTTATAAAACAAAATGACTCGAACTTCTGGTTGGGGGTAAGGGTTGTTTGAGAATAAAAGTGTGACATGCCCTCTTGTTTACTCCGTTTAAAGAGTCTAACATTGGACTCATGTACATGTGCAAAATAAGTTGGAAAAATACTTTTACTGCTGGGTCAAAAAATACACACAAATGCAGAAACTGGTAGTCTAAAAACTTTATAAAGTATATAAGAGCCATCATTAAACTATGTCCCTAATTATGAGACATTTTCTCTCCTCTAGTTTTTGCCTTTGTTTCTGATTCTTGTTATAAGAGGTTGAAGAGTACAACTGTCATCACAATCTGATGAGATGTACAAAGTAAAGTACATAACTGTTAGGTTTAGGTTGGGGTTGCTCTTTAATGAAAATAACTCACTCTTTTTATTTCCTCTGTTTAAACAGTCTGACATTGTAGAAGAAGTGTATATTTGTGTGAAATTGGTTGGAAGATAATTTATTGTGGCTATTGTTTATGTGAAACACTATATAAATTAGAGTTCTCAACTGTCACTAATTTTGCAGACTGTCCCTTCTTTTGTTAGATATATTTTGTCTGTTCCTCTTAAAATGTGTAGTTTTCTGGCAAATCATTGAGGATTACAGTCACTCAGTAATGACATCCATTTGAATTCAGACATCATATCTTACAGAAAATGCATGCTAATACAAAAACTGTTTTGTTTAGCAACTTTCTAAATATATAGTGACAATATTTAAATCAGTCTCTGACTTAATGACTGTGTCCCTTATTTTTGTACTAATAGTTTGAGAGGTCTGTTTTTATCACAGTCATATGAAGTGTACATAACAAAGTGATTATAACAGTTGGGTGGATGGGGGTGTGGCTGAAATTATTTTACCCTTTTGTTGATTGCTCATTTTAAATGATGTGGCTTTACAGGGCTAGTTTCATTGATGTCGGAATACATTACTGTAGCTGCATTGTGTGAAACACATCTGAAATATAATACTGTGTCCATAATTACTTATTTTAACACAGTCAGCATCTGAGGTGCTCAAAGTCAACACTGAAGCTATAGTGGCTGCTTTTGGAAACTTTCTGTAGATGAGAAGGACTCTCCCTGTTGTCAAAATCATGTTAAGATAGAATTAGTATGACTTTTCAGGAGTAATGTGCATTTCTTAAATGCTAATTGCAGTATCTTGCTATGGCCTTTTTTTAATCACAGTCAGACATTTGAGATGCACATAACTGAGTGAGTGTGACTTCTGGGTGTGGACACTGGTAGATTATAATGTCAACAGTTTGAGTTCATAGTCGCAGGTAAGTGCAAGGCAATTTAGCTGCAGACCATTTCACGTCTATTCAAAACCCTGTTCAAAATGTATCTCTAGCCTCAAGGAGGACAATGCAATATAGATTGGGTGAGAATTTGATGCCACCAATACAATTATCTAGGTTTTCATTGAAGGCGGCAAGGGTACTACTCTGCTTGACATGTAATGGAAGTTTGTTCCAGAGGTGAGGGATATGTTAGGATATGACTCTATCACACCAACATGCCTTATTTATATGTTGATGAAAGTTTTGTTCCTTTAATGCGGTATTTGATGTACCATTAGATATTCAAAGGAATAGAAGATCAAATAGGGCTGGATCTTTCATGGCATGAAACACTAGATATAGGCCTCCATGAATTATGAAGAAGAGTACCCAGACCCCTTATAACAGTGTCTGATTAGAGGGTGCACCTGTTTTATGGTAGGTGAAACTGTTTTGTTTACCAAGATGAATGTTACATTTTTTACATTTAAATTGAGACTGTTGTCCTTGCAGCAATTGTTAACATGCATTTGTGAGTCAGTTGACGATAGAATATAACACCCAATTTACAGTCATCTGCAATCTTACAACATAAATAAGAGCAGCCCAACAATTATAAAAAAACTCTCAAACAATACAAAAAACACTGTATTAAGAGCATAGTCAGTAACACAACCACAAATTGTTGTGGTTGTGTTACTGACTATGTTTTAATACAGTGGTTTTGGTATCATCTGCAACCTTAGCTAACAATAGTCCAGAAGCCCTCGCCTGAAGGTCTGATAAATATATGCCAAATAGGAGATGTCCCAAAACTGATCCCTGTGGTGCACCACTGGTAACTGTTTTGCTTACAGAACTGACACCATCTACCTTAACCATGTGGGTTCTGTCAGACAGCCATTTAGCTATCCAGCATGCAATATAATGATTTATATTCAGATTCACAAGTTTTTCAATAATGATTGCATGGGGAATAATGTCAAAGGCCTTGGCCAGGTCTAGACATGCTGTATGCTCTATATAACCACTATCCACTGCTTTTGTTGCTTTTTAAAAGAAATTAATAGATTTAAGAGGCAGGATCTTCCTTTGATAAAGCCAAATTGATGAGGGTCCATAGTTGAGAGATTTCCATTGCCCAGATTAATGATGTCTAAGGTAATGGGTTGCATAGCTTTATATATGAAGTTAGTGAGACTAATAGGTCTATTGTTACTAGGCTCCATGGTTGGGATACCCTTGTGTAATAGCATTACAGTAGCTTATTTCTAAGCTTCTGCAATATAACCAGTGTAAAAGCTTAGATAAAAGAGTTTAAGTAGAGGTTCAGAACACCCATATTTGACTCTGATAATCAAACAACCTGGAATGTTGTCAGGGTCTATGGATGATGTATTCTTAGTTTTTGAAGGGGCTGCGATAACTTGTTCAATAAGAATTAAAGTGGGTGGGTGGGATTATGGAACCTGTGGGATTGCACTGAATTGTTTTCAGCTAGGATATTAGTTATTTCCTTTGTCAGAGAGACTAGCTGGTGTTAGTTCTTAACTTCATGACATAGTTAAAGAAAGATTTGAAGCTATTTTGGTTTTAGTAGTTATTTTAAGTTCATAATCAGCTTTGAGATTCCTAATGGTTCTCTTAAGCTTTATGTTAGTATAATGTGCCTCTAGGCATTTCTGCAGTTACCTCCTACTGCACCTCTAGGCATCAAATATTGTTTGTTCATATTTGCATTAGTAATTCCAAAACCATGCTACATACAAGATATCAGAATATTTTATCTTGAAGCATACATGATGGCAGACATAACTGTATAGATCTTTGACCTCTTTCAATGAGTATTTGTTAGCACTGTAAGGTGATAACTGCATCTTTTTAAAAAATCACAACAAGGATCCAAAGTAGTGTGACAAATTCATAAAATCAAAACGCAAGCCACAGGACACCTCTGGGTTTTAATGAAAGTAAAGCGCTTTTCGTCTGCTCAGTACGCAGACTTCATCAGACCTGATTCAGAGCTGTACTGGAGGGAATGAGTTAAGGCAGGCAGAATGAGGTCTCTTTTAGGTATTAACCAGTTTGTTTCTTTCTCTTGTTATATAACTTATTTATATGGGTATTCCACATCAGGAGTTTTTTTTTAAACTTCTCATTATATTTGTTGTAGATAGGGACTGTCTAATCAATACAACTATTTACGTGGGAACAGAAGTCCGAGGCATAGGTAGCAGCTTTAACAAGATTCTTCAGGGGAGGATTACAGCAGACTGTATTTAAGTCATCAGTAATTGAAGAAGGTTTGCTTTTGAGAAGTGCCTAAACACAGAGCTATTTACAGGGAAGTACCATCAGTTTTAAAAGAAAAGGCCATTAAATTACAATCTGATTTAATAATACATGATGATACATATGGAGCTGTGCAACCAGGGGCCATATTTGTGAGGACTAGATTAAGGATATTGGAATCTTTAGTAGATAGTTAACTATTTGCGAAAGAGAGTTATCATTTGTAATGTCAAGGGAACATTAGGCATGCCAACCAATTAGCAGTGTAGTTCAGACAGTTTATTGATGATTAGTCGAAGTCCCTCAGTAGAAAGATATTGGGTTTAATGGGAAATTCCGTAATGTGTTAAGGTAGTTATTTTGCTTAGAAAGATATATATATAGTGTTTTTAGATAGATATGAAGTAGCAATTAATTTACTTTTGGGTGATTTGGACTTCTAGGAGTTCATATTTGGTATCCTAAGGAATCAGTCATGAGGTGATGACATCCTTGACAGATACTGATACTCACCCACAATTTCCAATGGGTCTGAAGACATGATAAGCATTATACCCAGGAACAGTGGGAGTGCTTTCATTGTTCTGAAATCATGTTTATATAACTGTGCATACATATACGAATGTGTTCAAGTTGTAGGAAAGCCTCAAGTTCGGGCATATTTTTGTTAAGAATCCTGGCATTGAGTAGAGCCACAATAATCTGCTCCAAATTATTTAGAATTTACTATATTGGAATATCCATCAAATGAACTCTGCCTAAAAAAGTCACTATGGGGACAGCAAAGGCTTTATCCAGTTTGCAAAAGCCTTAGTAACAGATGCGAAGGCTATCCCTTCAAAGCAGGAAGACTTGGCAACCATATCATCTTAAGATGACACATACTCAATCCCCCTAAAATGACACCTGCTACATAACCAGTTTTTGACACCAGTTACCGTCTTTGAATCTCAGCATCATTCTGGTTGATGGCAAAGTACCACTCAAGACCAGTGTTTTTTGTGCCTCAGACACATACATAGCAAGGGCAATCAAATACTTCCGCATGTCCCTCTGGGTAGAATTCTTAAAGTCATGCACCCCCACATGGTCCACTATCAGGTCATAATCACATTTGTCAGAATGTAGGAATCTAACCATCCTTGTTACATCTCAAATTCTGACTCCAGAAAGACAGCTGTCACCCTATTCATATCCAGCCTGGTGAGCATGGTGTCCATATGACTTACAGTAGAGTCACCTATTACTATTACTTCACCATGGTTTGATGCAGTGGGCTATTATGGCTTGGAGTCTGTACCCTTGTGACCCTTAGAGCTATGCATCTTAGGTGTGGATGTGAATGGTGAAGGCAGGTATGTTGCTGTGTATACTAATGTCTGAGGTTTCTAGTCTTTAGCCTGGGGTACTTAGGCGGTGTTCTCTTAACCTCAGTATAAGCTGTTTTAGTGGAAGTGCTCTCTGCTGTTTGTGTATATGTGTTGTGCTTAAAGAATATGTTCTGAGGGGAAAAGGTAGCCTCCAATTTAAGTTAATACTTACACCCCTCAAATAGTGAATCATTGTGAGGTAGCAATACAGAGTTTTTGGTAAGCATGTGGCACAACACTACCTTAAAATACCTAATATTATCAGGCTGGCTACAAAAGGGGAAACAGCTGACTGAGATGCCATTCTGTCTAGTGCAGTTGAAGGGGTATAGGATAAATTAAGAAGATAGGTTAAGAAGAGGATAGCTGACTGGGCTAGAAAAAGGTGATAAACTAGAATATGGCTAAAGGATAAAAGAATAAACTGTGAATACTGCGGTAGTCACAATGAACAAAATAGAAATGTACAAGTGACAAACTATGTAAATTCAATAAGGAAATCAGGGTACGTTTCCATTAATGGGGCAACAGTCCTTGGCAAATGTAAATGTTGCCGCAAAATACTTTTTGCCACTGTAATTACTTACACGGCTAGGACAGCAAAAATATGTGAGGATTACTGTACTTCCTTTTAGTAAGAATGAAATCAACCTCTTTCCATTGAATTGGGAGTGATATACAATTTGGCCAAAAGGGAGATGTGTGCTGAGTGTAATCAGAGCCTGCGACACATCCTGGTGTTTCAAATGGAAGCAAAGTGCTAGACCCACTGGGACAAAAAGGACAGCTGCACACACACGCACATACATAATTTAAGTAACCCTAATCTTACCATTTCCAGGAAATCTAAGGTCGGGTCCTAAGTTTTTGATGTCTTTTTTTTCCCTGTAACATTGTTTATAATTTACCTGTTACACGCAAAGTAGTCGGTATACTCTTCCAAGCAGCATACTGCTAAATCACCTGGAGTAGCAAAAAAAAAAAAAAAAAAAAATAATAATAATAATAATAATAATCATAATAATAATAATAATAAATTATACCCCCACACAACATGTGTAGCTTTTCAATACCGACACTTGGGGATACATAGAGTGACTTTAGTGAAGTTTAGTGCCAAATGACTATCCAGGGGGCTGTGCATAAACAGTAACATGTACAGTGCCTTCACTGCTGTAGCTGGGAATAATAATCATTCATCTGGCATCTAAGCTTACCTTTATAGGGTACAGTAATTTTCTTATAGTTAAATAGCTATTCTGCACATGAGAAACTGGAACTTAAAGGATTCTGCAGTCATGTTGTCTGTTGAATGGAACCATTTTGTTGTTACTTTTCCCTATACATTTCACGACGACGTTTACATTTGTCGAGGACTGTTGTTCCATTAATGAAAAAGTACTGAAATCAGTAACAAATTCAACTAAATAACTTCAGCCAAAACGCTAATATGGTTTCTACCTAGCCAGTAAAAACAAGGGTAGTCTGAATCAATGGATCTGGGTGTAGTAACTATAATAGCTACATATAATGTAAATGAGAAAGTTTCAAGTGCAGTAACAGTATAGCAGTCAGCCAAGCAATAAAGACATATCACATAGGTAGCCTTATATTCTCTACAGTGATACTGTAGAGCAGTAGCTCTTAATACTGTAATACTATAGTAATTAGAACAAGCAGAACTGCAACAACACCAATGATTAACAAGTGTAGTCAGTTACTGAGATGATAAGAAAACATGTTTTTATACTGTATATCTAATATGAGCAAAAGAAACCACTGCAGTATTATCTTAAATAATGCCAGTAGTAAAAGTACCAAAACAACATGATGCAATTTTTCAATACCAACATGGGACAAAAGTGCTAAGCTATTTATACCCAGTAATACAACTTCTTCTTCTTCTTGTTCTTTCGGCTTTTTCACAGTTGGGGTCACTGCAGCAGATCACCTGTCTGCTCATGATTGGCAGTGGAGATTTTATGGTGTCGAGTTGCCAGCCCGGCGCCCAACCTTCCACGGAAGGCACACACATGCACACACTCCGCAGAACAAAAATGCTAATTTCAAGATATGTGTTCATGAGAAGTATTGTTAGCAAGTTAATAAGAGACAATGATTGCCCTGTATGAAATAAGGCAGTGTAAAAATTAGTCAAAATAGTACAACAAGATTTTGAAAAGGAAGGCACTGAATTTTTTTCATATAAAACAAAAACGAGAGACTCAGCTGTCTTGTTTGATACCTAATAGGATGAAGATTGGTGCTGAACTGAGCAAGCCTTCTGGTATTTAATGTCTGTAAAGCTCTACTCCTGCAGAAGCTAGCCAATCAAAATGCAGTCAACACCCCTGCAGAAACTGGCCAATCAAAGTCAGGCACTCCAGTCCCTCACTGGAATCCAAGCTCAGGTAGCAGTCACATGGAAGCCTCTGCTCTCACAAAAGGCTGGAACAGTGAAGATCCAGTCATAGGAAGCTGATAAAGTCCTTGTAATGTGACAAATTCATGGAAGTCAGTTGGAAAAGGGTTTTGTAGCCTTTTCTACCTTTTCTGCAGTATTCTTGTCTTCAGGGAAGTCCAGCACTAAAGAGCACTGTCTCCTGATATTTAAAGCCTGTAAGGTTCCATCACCTGAAGAAGCTGTCTGGTCAAAATCAGCCAACACCCCCAAAGAAACTGGCCAATAAAAATCAAACACGCCAATCCTCTCATTGGAACCCAAACTCAGGTAGCTATCATGTGGAAACCTTTGCTCTCACCAAAGGCTGGAACACTGCAGACCCAGTCCTAGGAAGCTGATGAAGTCTGTGTAGTGTGTTGAATTTGCAGGAACCCAGATGGGAAAGAGCTTTGTGGTCTTCTCCTTCTTCTGTGCTGTCTTCTTGTCTTCAGAATAACCCATCAATAAAGAATGGTCTTTTAATGTTAAATGTTCTGAAACTGATAAAGTGTATTACTATTAGTTAATAAGTTTTGTTTTGCTTCTTGATGGAAAAACATTCAAGATTACTTAAATACTAATGTAAAAACTGACTCAGATTAAAAAAAAAACTAGAGTGACTACTTACAGCATTCAATTTATGTACTAAGAGAGGACAACATTAAATAGTGATGACAATTATTTTTTTTCCCATTAACTGAGACCATACCTTCCAAAATACATCAATCTGATATCAGATCATGCACACACTTTGCTTATTTATAATACAAATTACAACTAAACTGAGCTGCAAATGTAAGAATATACTCAGCACTGTATTACAAAAATAAAACACTTCATACACATAGAACTGTAGCAGAAAGAAAAGTATTAAATTACATTGCTCCACAAGCTGGAATAATTTTTAATGATGTAGAGTTACCATGAAAAAGAAAAGGGACAGAACAATCACTTTTTGGGGGGATGTCAAATCAGCACTCAGATAATTACCAGTGTTCTACTAAATGATTAAATAAATACAATGAAATAAAATACTTCTATGAGTAATCGATAACCTATACTTAACTCAAGTCTTAATCAGAACATAAATAATGTATCATAAGTATGCATGAGAAGTACAAGCAGCTGTCTTGCAATTGTAACTTGCATAGCCAATAAAGTTAAAGTAGCAACTCAGGTGAAACAATAGCTTTCTACTGGAGAATAAATGGAAAAGCTGTAAGGCTAGTTTTGGACAAATTATAGAGTTAAAGACATACATGTATCAAAAGGAATAAAATAGGGTCACCATATGTTACATCATTAAAGTTTGCCAACTCACTTAATCAGACTTCAGACAGAGAATTCCCAGTCCTCAAGTAAAAACCTTAAAAAGGTAAAAGCATCTTCTGGAGACAAAAATTAATTCAAGCATAAACAGAGCTGGTGCCACATTCTATGGGGAGAGGAGCAAGCATTTTAAGCCTATCCTTCAGCTTTTCCCAGTTAGGGGTCGCCACAATGGAACTCCGGTCCACTAATGATTGGCACTAGATTTTCATGGTGCTGAGGTGCCAGCTCAATGCCCAACCTTCAGCTAAGGCATGCCCATTCATGTATGTCTTTTGAACACCACACGACTGCAGGGAGTACATGCAAACTCCATACAGAAGGTGCTCCAGCCAAGAATTGAATGGGAGAACCTCTTGCTCTGAGACAACAACACTACTGCTGCACCACCGTGGCTGTGATATTTCAGAAATGGAAACTGAAAAAAGAATACTGCTGTGAGTTGAGCATAATCACTGTAACTTCCTATCCACGCCTGTTCCTAAACTACTTGCATTAACAGAAACCACCAATTCTTTGTTTTTGTACTTCCTTTGGAGAAAATGTGCCTAGGTGCATTAGGCTGACCATCAGATGAGTGGGTACCTGAGAAATGGTAGACAATGAACTTATTAGGGTTGAGAGGGTGGCCTAATGGTTAAGGTGTTTGCCTTACAAACACAAGGTGCAGGGTTTGAGTCTCACAAGGGATAATTGGCTAAGCTTAGAATGGCTCAAAAGGGCAGTTAGCTTAGTACTAACCTATGAACCTATTATGTCCACTTCATCAGCAGTGTGTTATTATGCTCTCATATTCCTCCTGTGCTTCTTCTTCACAGTCTCTGATGTAGACTGTCTCTTTTGCAGTTGGATAAATGTCAGGAATAATTCCTATTAAATTTCTCAAGACAGCAGACTTCAAGGCTTGTCTGTAAGTCTGTAATAGCACTTCCCATTTTTTTGCCAATATTTTGGTAAATACAGCAATGTAGAATAGATGTCACTATATCAGTCAGAAGGAAACGATTCTCAGAATGACGTTTTCTGAGATCACTGCATCTGTTAATAAGAGTGTAGCTTTCTGTGTTGTGAGGCATTAGACAACAATATTTATTTCCTTATTTTATATAAGATTTGAGTATATAAGTAAAAACTTATCAACATTGCACAGTAGAAATTAATGCTGAAAAGTAGGTTCAAATTTCCAAAAGTGTGCACCTACGTGCGCTCGCGCATGCAAGCATGTGTGTGCATGTGCATGTGCATGTCTGTATGTAAACATGTGTATGTCTAATACTGGGCCCTCTTCCTGTGGCTTTGTGCCTCAGAATATCTCTGGGTTATCTTGTATTCCAGCTCTTACACTGTTGGGTATTATTACTCTTGCTAATTAATGTCTGTTGCCTCATTATTCTAAGGCATTACTTTTCATAAAGAGCAAAAACATAAATTAGGCAGAAATACAAATGTAAAGTAAATGCAATGCAATTGAAGAAGTATTGATGACTGAAATGATGTATAAATTTGCTGATGTCATCGGCAAGGTTGAGGTTTATAGTATGGCCATGCTTGAACCTAATCCTCTTACTCCAGTAAGTCAAACCCATACATGTAGCAGACTTTCTGAATGCAAATACATACCTTTAAGTAAATGATTCAAGGTGTACAAGTCAAAAAATGTATTCACTGCTAAACATAAGACTGGCATGTTTAAAATAGTCCACAATACACTAACACAAAAAGTGAAGGCTTTTCATAAGTGTGGCATAAATCATATTTATTTCAAATGAACTCCAATAAGTAATTACCTTATCTGACACACAGATGCAATGTGGTCGAATGCAATAAGTCATGCTTTCTTTTGACACTGACATCATGTTGAGTCTTCTTTAACAGTGTAGCTTCTACTTGCAAAGGCTAGCAGTTTAATTTACTGCTTACACTGAAAGTTGATCAATTTGCTGAAACTCTTATTTCAATTAGACTGATCTGTAAAGCGGTTTTAATAAAGGACTTCTATTGAATTTTTAACATATTTAATGCAGACTGGCAGATGACAGAATACCTTATTATGAGCTTTGTGATCTTTGCAAGTGTGAAGCATTGCTTATTTTTGTAGCATTTTTTAAGTAAATTATATTACATTTGACATACTTGAAAGAAGAAAAAAATGTTTGTTATACATCTATACATCTCAGTCTCACAAAGACTTCTGGAACATTGGAACTCGAAGAATAACAGAGCTGGTTCACCTTGTGAATTGTATTATGATTGATTGAAATATCCTGAACTTGAAAGAATAACAGTGAATGAAGTCATCAAAAACTTTGACAGGCACTTGATATTAAAATATGAATAGCTTTAGCATAAGGAAAAAAATAATCATTTCTTATTCTAGTCTAACAGTAAAAAAACAATTCCTTCTTGCTCATAATTAAGAAATCCTCACTGCTTCTTCTTTAAGCTATTTGAGGTAAAAGGAGCTATCTGCACACAATCACTAAGCTCAAGAAAATGGAAAAGAACTAAAATAGGAACTGGCCTTTGAACAAGATTAACTGCCCATATCCATTAATAATATGTTAGTGCTGTATTTCGCCATAGTGGCGAAATACCTTACAGTTAAAGGTCTAACTTTTTCCAAAATAGGCCGTCTGTTCAGCTGACTCAAGCAAATTTAAAAATATATCCCTTAAGGTTCCGACAACTTAGTGATGCAAACTCTTTACATCAGTGTCTGAAATCCCCCACCCATCATAACTTGAAAGTTCAACTGCATTTCTCCACTTTGAAGCCATGTATAGTCCAATGACAGCTGCCCCCTACAATTCCCCATTTGTGTTGAGAGATTTACTTGAAATTATTGATGGATTTGTTGATGAAAACCAGAATCCTTCCTTACTCCTTATTTGGTGCAAGTACATCTGTGATGGCAGATGTCACTACAGCTTGTATATACAGCAGAATCCTTGTATCCTACATGGAAACTGTCTTCAGGAGTCCAGTGAAATTTATGAATAAACAACAGCATAGCCTCCATAATTCAAAGGGTACTTCACAAGCTTCTTAGACTCTACATTGTCTGTAATGTCCATTCCTCATTCTGCTTTGAGAGGAAGGCTTAATTGTGTTATGTTAATATATTTTTCAGTTAGTAACAATTGTAACTTGAACTATAAAATAAAAACTACAAGAAAGACTGAGCAGAGTTAGAGTTTTCATCGTATATTACCTAAAACCTCCTGTAGTGGCCAAGCATGGGATGCATGACAACCCGTAAGGAAATAGTGTTTCAGCTGCATGGCTTTTGAATGCCCATGACGTTTTGCTTTTCATTTTACTTTTGCTATTTTAAGTCATTACGGGTGCATTCAGGCCAATAAAGTTTTGTATAACTACTCAGTGAACTAACTAATCTGGAAGGGATTTCCTCAACAGAAATTTTTACCTTTGTAACCAAATATTTACATGAATAGAAACTGTTTCTTAATCACTGACTGTAAAGCATCGTGAATAACTATACATCAAATTATGGTAGACCTGTCCCAAACTGAACTTGGATATTTGATGCTAAATTCAGTATTGCGTTTAAGAGCATGGTACTTTCTATTTTATATACACTGCAAATCATTCGCCCATTTGACTAACAAGCAAAGCTTGTAATACTGGAGTGGAGAGAACACTTGACGCAAAGAAAATTTACATATCAATCTAACTCATATAAAAAAAGTCAATGGCACAACACTTTTTTTCATCCCAAAGTATATTTTGAGCAGTAACACATATGAAATTCTAAGGTCTGTGAAAACTCAATCCATAGGTTGCAAGAAAAAGTGCTTCTTAGAGCTTGATGTAATCACTGAGTTATTCAGAGACATGCAAATTGGGCAATAATGGGTTGTTCCTCAATGCGGATAGTGCGTCTCTTAATTGCTGTTTTCATGATCAAGCTAAAGGGCCCTCTTTGCCAGCAGCTATTACTGCAGCTGGGTTCTTTCTGAATCATCCAAAACTACTGATGATGTTTTAAGAATGTAGAGAAAAATACTTGCACAGTATGTTAGGGTCATATTTTTAGCATAACTTTTATCCAGGTTCTGTTATTTGATGTGTGCGTGTGTGTGTGTGTGTGTGTGTGTGTGTGTGTGTGTGTGTGTGTGTGTGTGTGTGTGTGTGTGTGAGTGTGTGTATGTATGTGCATGCGTGCGTGTGTGCATGTGTGTGTGTGTTTGTTTGTGTGTATATGGTTGTATTGCAAATGTTTTATAGGCTTAAGCACTCAAAGACCACTGTTTCAAAGCCAGGGACTTGAGCAACTTGTAGCTTGTAGAGGCTTGTACAGGCCGGCACTCACACTCAAACACGAATATGAATTTAGGTCATCTTTCTGATATCAGACGTGAATGCCAGAGGAACACCTTATCCAAACACTTATTAGAACATCCCAGACATTCTGGTTTTAAATTTAACATTCTGGACTGTGTGGAGATGGATGAGCCTGAAGGAGATATCAATGGTGTGATGGACAAAAAAGAACTATGCTGGCAGTTGAAATGAAATGCATTCAGAAAACCAGAGCTTAGCTACCATTGCTCTGTTAAGAGTGCGCTGAATTTATGTAAGCTGCCACACAATCTGTAAAATTATTTTACAGAATGTTTTGAGGGATATTTTTATGTACTAAAAATATACTAAATAATAATAAAAATGATTTGTAGAATGTGCATAAATGTATATATAGTATGTTTAGTTACTTTAACCTCAATTCTGCTTTGATTAGATTTATTGCATCGCATCAGAGATTTAAATGGTAAATTCAAAACACACATTTTTTCATGCCGCTATTACCATGTAGCATTGGTATAGTTCTCCCATTTACCATACGGATGCTCACACACACTCATGCACACTTTTGTACATTACTAGTTTACTTCAACCACTGTTTTCTATATTTTTGTGTGCTTTTTCAACTAGTCATCATTGTATAAAAATTTTTTGAGGGGCTGTAAACATGAAAACTGACATGTCGTTTTTTTTTTTTTTTTTGCAAAGCACTGACATTTTTCTGAGCTGTTAATAACCTATTTCTTTATGCACACTAATAGACATGGATGGATATTTACTAGGTATTGTTAGACAGGTGTATATAGTGCTCTAGTCTGATTATGTTTATGGTTGGATAGCTATGTGTTTTTCTTGATTTTAGTTCTTCTCACCGACCTGATGAAGGCTTTATTGCATTAGTTAGCCAAATGTGATTTTAGTTAAAAGTCTTTTTATGTATATGTTATGCTTTTCTTAATACCTGATCTTGGAATGTGGGTTGCAAATAGATAGGTAGTGTTTTCCTTAACTAGGATTAGTTTGATCTAATCAGTAGTAGTGTGTGGGGGGGTACTTGCTGGTCTAAAATCCACTTTTATGGCCTTATTTATATTGTTTGCCATGAACAGGCTGGTTTAAAATTAAACAATATCTATATTTTTCACACCTACTTCTAAGTATATAAAAGCTGATATGTTTAACATTGTTAAAATATTTCTGACTTTTTGTTACTGAGGATCACTTGTCTGTGATGAATAAAGGCTTGTTGTTTTGGAACACTATCTGGGTTTCTTTTTGGAAATTATTGTGACTGAGCTCATCAATGAAGTTTTAAGACCAATAGTTTCTCTGTTTTTTATTTTTTTCCTCAACACTCATGGTGGTGAGGTTGAAACAAGACAGATTCATGTGCTTGTTCATTTTTTTTCTTTATAAAACAGAAATCAGGTTCAACATTGATGAGATTGATGAAACTGAACTCATAAGTTTATAGGTGTTTACAAGACTAATGACCACAAGGGCCTTTTTAATTCTAGCCATGCATCCCAAATCTCTGACAAGTTCTCATACACTTGATAAGTGTAGGGAGGGGCCTGGGGCATGAACCATGAACTGGCTGCCTGTGTCCATTAGAGACATAAGTTCCAAACCGATGAACTTCCTGTTCTTCATCCAATTGTCCAAGTTACAGTTGAACTGGCATAGAGAGGAACCTTGATTCACATGAATGGGAGCCTTTTCCAGAGAAGGGTTAGTCTCTGATATACATAGCTGTCTCTCCAACATGTCCTATTTATATCACAGGCAAGGTTTAACTCTTTAGAATGTGTAATTCTGGTGCTGTTTGTTTTGTGGATATACAAGAGTTCTATCAGAGAGGGGTCTGACAATGCCATGTACGCCAGACATAGATCTCCCCTCAACTGCCTGTAGGAGGCAGCATATAGGGATAAGGCTTTGAGGCAGTCTGCACAGGACATGTTACTTATGCCCTGTATTCTTTTAGTGAGGAACCTCTGTGGACTTTCCAATTGTTGGCTATGCCTGTTTAGGTACGTACCAAAGGGGGTATTGTACTCAGTGATAGGTCTGATGAATGACAAATACAGTAGAACAATGACTTCCTTGGACCTAGATGCCCTACCTTTGGTTATAATTTACACAACAGAATGATTTCCTTACTACTGTAGACACATGATGGTCAATGGCTCCATTACTGTCCATGTGTGTCCCAAAATCCCTGACTACTGGGTCAGCTGTTAGGGGTGTGTTGTTGGTATGATAATTACAAGGAGTGGATGACTTCCCGAAGGATAATATTATGCATTTCTTGGCAGTTAGTTTTACTCCACAGCTCTGACACCAGTTATTTGTCATAGTCAGCCCTTCCTGGAGAACATTTGTGCAGTGGGAGATATGATGACAGCTCATAATTTGCAGTCATCTGAAAATTTAATCAACCATAGGCCAATGATATCGGCCTTGATTTCAGAGAAGTAAATGCCAAAATGGAGTGGTTCCAGGACCGAACTTTGATGTACTCCACTTATGAATGGCCTCTATGTAGAGACTGACTCCCCAATTCTAACTCCCTGGGCCTGTCTGTGAGACAGCTGGTTATCCACTGTGTGACATAAGGGTTTGTACCTAGTCTCTTAAGTTTGTCAATAATGCCTGAATGGGGTATTATGTCAAATGCCTTGGCCATGTCAAGGTAGGCAATGTGAACCATTTTGTTCTCATCCATTGCTTTGATGATTTTCTTAAAGATGTCCACCAGGTTAAGTAGGTATGACAAAACCAAATTGGTTTGGGTCCAGCATCTGGATGTTTCATATGCCATTATTGATCATTTCCATGATAATTCTTTCCATGGCTTTACATATGAGACTAATGAGACTTATGGTCTTTTCTTTTGAGTGTCTGTAGATGGCCTACCTTTGTACAGTGGGATGACCATCGTTGTTTTCCATTCATGAGACACAAAGCCTGTTTGGAAACTAGAAATAGCAATTCCAGAGGGCCTGATAGGTCATGTTTCATTCCTTTTAGAAGGCATCATTGGTTATTGTCTGGGACCACTGATGCAGAGTACTTGGCCTTAGAGAGAGTATTAAGGACCTGGTCCCTAGTGACAGCAGGGAGTTATACTTGATGGTATTTCCTGAGAAAAGGTTGAGGGAGAGAGGGGATAAAGCTGGAGCTGAATTAGTTGGCCAGTAGGTTTGCTATATCTTCTGTCTCCATATAGGTTTCTCCATTAAAAATGAGCTCTTCACAGAATTGTGTATTGCCTTTGAGATTGGAGATGTAACTAAATAATGCCTTGTGGT
Organism: Protopterus annectens; assembly: GCF_019279795.1. Taxonomy (NCBI): domain Eukaryota; kingdom Metazoa; phylum Chordata; order Ceratodontiformes; family Protopteridae; genus Protopterus; species Protopterus annectens. The sequence continues at coordinate 1,486,978,297 of NC_056731.1, read as the reverse complement.
TGTCCTTAGCCTATGAGGCCAACTTTACCTCAAAATTGGCTTGGGTAGACTTTATGTTTGTTTAGTTTGATGCAAGTGCTTTTATCCTGCTGGGTGCTGCACCTCATAATTTTTAATTTTCATTAAGTATAATGCCTCCTTTGGCATGTATCTGTCCAGACAAATGCAACAACTAGAATGCCTACAGAGATACCTTCATAAAAGGATGCAAGGCTTAAGCAATATAAACTGTGTGGACCAACTCAAAGCCTGTCACTATACTCAGTATCCTACAGACTGCTAACAGGTGACCTGTGTCTGGCATAAAAGGCATACTCCAACCCATTACTGATGGATTTACTGTACATCAGCAAGTTAAATGGCATCAGAAATACTTGGCATAGGGATCTAAATCTCTTCTGGAACATCAACAGAACAGTTTGGAGGGACGGGAATATTTCAGAATATAGCACTGCTCTAGAACAGACCCCCTGGCCACATAAAACAAAGTTCATCCCTTCCCATATTCAAGCATAACCTGGATCTATGGATGGGAAACAGAACATTTACCCCATACCTGCCCGCCTGTACTACTAATGGACAGAGGCAGCTCCTAAATGCTTTAGCCCCTTTATTGGTCCCTTCAAATTATCTACAGTATGACCCCAGTTATTCTCATTAGGGAGGATGTATAATTATTGACCATGGGATGGGTATTGCCAATCACTAATCAAATGGGATAGGTTAATCTGAGCACACAAATGGAAACTGGCTATGCTTGAAATGGCTTGCAAAGGCAGCTAACCTAATACTTACATATGAACCTTTGAATGTATGCAGTGAAACTGTATCTAGCTTAGACTGAATGAAATGTAAGGTAATGACATGAATAACTGAATGATTCATGAAGAAAATAGGACCATTACAAACTATCCAACAAGTCTATCTTTTAGAAGAGTAGAAGCCTGTTTGCAATGAAATTTGAATTTGTCTACAGTGCTACAGAAATGAAAGTAATCATTCTGTGGTATGCTCTTTCATTTCACATCAACAACTGCAAAATGACAATTCTTTTTCAATATTTTCTGAAATTTCTAAGGACTGTTTGCAGTCAACACACTTTATTTATGCAATTATTTCTTGGCAGAAAATATCACAAAGTACCATATGGCAAAAATCCTTGTTACCTGCAGTCTGTAGAATAATTCCTGGCAAATCAGTTTGAATGCAGAATTCCTCATAGCAAATGGTACCATACAGTTTCCAATTTCACTTAAAACTGAGGTATATTGGTCTAATGCCCTATACTCACATAATAAATTAATTCATTTAAAGAATGAATTTGGAACAAAAACTATCCTACTTTGCCCTTCTAAAGAATGAATTCGGGACAGACACATTTTACAACAATTTAGCAACTAGAAATATCAGTCCATAACAAACTTTTCTGATCTACTGATCTACTCGATCAAGAGGAATGAATGCTGTGCTAACATGCAGAAGAAACAGAAAACCTGAAAAGATCATTCTGGGGCATGTAATTGTAGTCCAGTTTTTGTAGGAAGCTAAACGAATTATGAATTAGCAGCTTAAAAATGGGAAACTTGTCATTCATTGCATTGTTCGGCATATTATATATTTCGGGATTATGAGAGCAGATAGATATTTATTTAATGTTCATTGAAAATTCTTGTGTATATTGCAGTTAATTAGTTTAAAAATGATTAACATTCTGGCTAATAAAATATCAAGAAATGTACCGTCAAAATCATTGATTAAGTATTGTTTTTGTAGTTACTCATATTATGTATGAAAGACTGAAGAAATGATGCTTATAATTTATAGATTAACAGCGTTACATCTTCCACAAGTTCATCTCCTCTTTCAGATATAAATTTACATGCATTTGTTTTATTATGCAAGCACCTAGGTGTGTAATGCAAAGTGAAATATTTGTGGCTATCCTAGTCAGCATTTTTATTTCACTAGCAGCTCAAGATAACTGTACAATATATTGACAATGCTGCAACACTTCTATAAATTTCCATAAATATGATGCTGCAGAAAGTCATTTTCATTGTAGCTTTATCAAATGAAAATAGATATACCAGCACCCATTAAGGGACTTCCAGCAAAGCAGTACTTTTGTGAAACATTATTTAAATAAAAATGTATGCTAAATGTAGCAGAGATAGTCAAGTCCTCCCTTAACAATAACATATTGTAAAACATTGGCCTCAGAATTGACTTGCACAGTAGCATTTATAATTAAATTTAATGGCATTTTCATTTTAAATAATTCTTGTCTGTGTGTGTTAACTAATAGTGCACACTGTATTCATTTGTTTTATAGGTATACAAAGATGAAAACAGCAACAAATATCTACATCTTCAATCTTGCTGTAGCAGATGCCCTGGTCACCAGCACAATGCCGTTTCAGAGTACTTACTACTTAATGAACTCCTGGCCTTTTGGAGAGGTGCCTTGTAAAATAGTTGCATCAATTGATTATTATAACATGTTTACTAGCATATTTACCTTAACAATGATGAGTGTCGATCGTTATATTGCTGTCTGTCATCCAGTCAAGGCCCTTGACTTCAGAACACCTTTAAAGGCAAAAGTAATAAATGTCTGCATCTGGTTATTGTCCTCAGCTGTTGGTATCCCAGCCATTATACTTGGAGGTACTAAAACCAGGGATGGTAAGTACATGCACACAATGGCAGGCTGTGTATTTATATATATAGTTGTACTTTTAACTGCATTCACTGCATAATTAATATGGGAAGACAGATGTTCTTAGAGCCTCATAACTTTCATAACTCAAAGAAATATTGCTTATATTTACAGATTTATTATCTGACATTTTTGCATAGCGATAATGAAGACACGTCCTTTATAAGGATAGTAATTTTTCCAAGGCCATATTAGTTTTCCATTGAATCCCAAAGCTGAGCAGTGTGGTCATGCATAGCATATTCAAGGACCATTATGCTGACATATCTGCTCCTGTTCCATCATCCCTGAGATTATATATAGCCTAGATACAGTGAATAACAATAAAGGACAATATATGGAAATAGCACACAGTGACAAACAGTGCAGAAAGCAGATCTTTAGTATGAAAGCACAGAAAGAACATCAAACTACTCAGAAACATGTGCACATGCTAGAGAAATTGTAAAGCATCTGCAATCAATATATATCTACTACATATAAATACAATTTACATGACTAAGAGATATTCTATGTAAGTGATATTATTATAGCAAGTATGTCATGCAAACTATATCATGCAAATATGGAAAGTCATCAAAATGTTACAGCATGGTTGTAGCCATAACTAGTCAAGGAAGCATGCACAATGGAAACTAGTACAAACACTTGTAATATCTACATCTGATAACCATGACAATCTGTGCCTTTATATTAGTGAGACATTTATTTATGATTATGATTTCTCATACTTATGGCTGGTGTTGGTGGGGAATTCCAGTTTCTTGGCACAAAGATGGAATGAGCTTTGGAAATGCATTCTGAGATGGATAAACTCTAGGGTATCGGAGAGATTTAGGCAGAGTTTGATATTTTTGTACTAATACAGAGTCTTAGTGTCCTCTCAAGGGAGGAGAAACAGCAGTTTGAAGTGTCAATATATAGTTAGGTATGACGCACCTATAAGTGATAGGCGATAGTCATCCATATCCATTTAGAGACACCGATACTCCTGTTTAGATGAATTACACAGGATCTGGTAGTCTTTGCTTATTGCAATCTGTAGTCTGTGACAGTAATTTCCAAGGTCTACAGTAATTACATGAAGAAAGTAATCCATGATAATTTTATTAACCACATTTTTTTGTATAAAATAGGCTTTCTGGTGTGAGTGAGAAGATTACCTTTCTTCAAGTGACAAGTAGTGATGTAGTTTCCATAATACTTTTGCACATGACCCCACAGGTCAGAATAGCTTCTAGCTAACTTCTGAGATATTTGCACTGAGAAGCAGTCTGGACTAGAGCCATAGCTAAACTTCAGGTAGTGCCAAAGAATATGTCATTTGATTTCTGAAAAAAATGACCTGTATGGCTCATATGGTGAAATTGAGGGGGACATTTTACGTGTTGTGGAACAGAGATATATTTGTGAAGAATGGAGAGTCATTTAATATTAGATCTAGATTATCTACCTATTAGACTGAATTACTTTCGAGGACAATCAATGAGGAGTGTGAAATTTAGAAGGGGTGATCAAGATAAAGCATTAAGCAACACCACTGGGCAGATGCTAAACCCTCTGATCTTGCAGAATGCGGCCCTTTGAGAAGCTGCTGAATTATTATGAAACAGTGAGGCACAGATTTTAAATATGCAGTTTTTGAGAGAGTCCTGGGCAAGCTGCAGCTTCACAGGCCTTTGCATGGACTTCAAAAACAAAATGGCTTATTAATCCTATGGATGCTTTCATGTAACTTGATGGAAGTGGCCATCAAATCAGCTTCTGTCCTGTGGTGGCTAGTCAGAAGGCTGCCCATAGTCAGTAAGGAGTGATTAAAGCTGTGAGAAAACAGCCTGTTTTATAAACTTAGAAACAGGACATAATAGAAATATTGGTCTGCATAATGTTATTCGGTTTCCTAGATATGATTTCTGAACTGGAATGGTGGTGATGGCTTTTGTGTCCAAGGTCAGGGAGGGAACTACAGATCAAGGATCAGTTAATCATGTGTTTGACTGTCAGAGTGAGCGAACAAAGTATGGCCACCTGTCTGAAATTTTCAGTGTAGTTCATCAGAGCCTGACCTCTGAAAGTTCAGTACACTGTTCATATTGCAACATACCTAGATGGATATTATAGTTAAAAAATACTCCAGAGTGAAACTAAAAATGTATGAAGCTACATTGCAGTCAGGATATGAACTGCTTTTATTATTTTTTTTTTTTTTGACAGAGGCAAGATAAATAGCCTTACTGCCTTTTTCTTCCATGACATTTGATTTATATCCATCCCGAAATACCTGGTATTTCCTCTGAGGGTTGCCAGCCTTTGTTTGAATAGTAGTCTGAAACTGTGCCTTAAACAGTATTCTGCCTAAGCAGAAATATTGTTTGAAGCCTTAGAGTTCATTCTAGATTTATTATTAGGGGAAAAGGCATTTTAAGCTTGACAGTGCACCAAGGAGCAGAATGACCTCTTGTCTTTTAACAAATAGTAATATGGTGCATATGGCGGTACATGGCAGCTAATTTTCCTTAATGGCAATCTTGTTCTAAAATACAAATTGATAAAGGGATAGTACTTGTACCAACTGTACAGTAATGAGGTGGTTTTAAAATGATTTTTATGCATCTCTTCAGAATATATTAGATACAAGAAAAAAAAAAGTTGACACTTTTTTTTACTATAAATGTGGCCAAACAGTTAAAGGATGAAAGGGCTAGAAAGAACTGAGGACTATGAACCAACTATGGAGTCATGGACTGAATATATTAAAAATTGTAAAATTTATGGAGAACAGCATTCCTCAGATAAGCACACAGTGATGTTACTCCATATTATTGGTATATCCACAAATAGATTACTTTGGAACATGGCTCATGAAAAAAAAATCTAAGGATATACAGATGTACAACAGAAGGATATAATCCTGACTATAGCCCAGGCAATCCAAGTTCAGTAAGCAACTCAGACATTTGCAGAGGATGGTAGAAAGCTGGGAAAGGAATAAGAATGTTATGCCTGCTTAACACTTCTTGAGGGAATGACAGGGAGATTGGATGATTTTGGAAGCAGGCCTATCCTAGTCTTTATGAGATACTGTGTCTGGAAGCAATTGCCAGGTTAAGAAAAGTAGCCAAGTCTGGGGAAATTTCTGCTGTTGAATTCTGGGTGGTGTCATCATAAGAATCCATGCATTATTGTTAACCTTAGCCTATAAAATGTAATGCCAGCATGCAGTGGTTGGGGACTAACCTGCAGTAATTTCAAGCTACCTCCTGAATGGTTATAGTGAGTGTTGGGCCCACCCACCTCCCCAATTGTCTCTCTCTCTTTCTCCCTCTCATTCTATCAGCCTAACTTAATTTCCTCCCACTCACCAAGCCAATATGGTAAGGCTGGGGACATTGTCTCTAGTGGGGTTAAACTGGACAAGAGGAGGGATAATGACAGTTTCTGAGTCCACAACACAGAAGGTTGTCAGAGCATCCTACATACATACAAAAAAAAAAACTAAGGAAATAAAGCTATAAACAGATCATGGAATAGTCAGAGTAACATTTGCATCCTATACTACTACTAACTGAACTCAGATTTAATTTGAATTATTGTAAACAAACAACCACTGAGATTATGATGAAGTATGCTGCTGAACTGATTTTTCTGCTTTGAGCTTTGAATCTGGTGCATATTTGGAAGAAGTATTAATAAACAGATTCATAAGTGGCATATGCAGTGAAGTTTGTCAGACAAAATTGCTTTCTGAATCAAAATTATCTTTTGTAAAGATATTCAAGATTGCACTAGACAAGAAAACCAGAGAGAGAAACATGCAGCAGTTGAGCATATGTAAAATGCCTTTTGATACAAGTTGTAAAGTAAAAATACAAGTAAATCTTGTAAAATATATATGTGAGTATATTTCTTAAAACTGCCCATGAACTTTCATTGACAGTATATATGTCAAACAAATTAATTGGTGATCACTATAACCAAAAAAAAAAATCTAAGTCAAGTGATCACAAATGTAAGTACATTACATTTGCCATTGTGTAAAACAACTCAGATCTTGGCTTTTATAAGGGGGCTTCCATCCCCTGCATGGGGTATCTGCTTTGTCATCCCCCTGGAAATTAAATATACTAACTTCATGATCACCCAACCACAAAAAAGGAGGAAAATTCCTTAAGTATATTAGAGCAGCCAATGAGAATCGCACACTGTAACCAAACCAATGGCACAGATGTATATAGGGCAGGTCAGAAAGGTGTGGAACCTCAAAGATAAACTTTTAAGGAAGCAAAAGGCACTACAGATTGTTAGCTAGCTGAGCATGAATGCAATATCACTACTCATTTATGCAACAGTAACTGATATAGCTAGCTGCTTACATCATTTCTTTCAGTGTGTGTGTGTGTGTGTGTGTGTGTGTGTGTGTGTGTGTGTGTGTGTGTGTGTGTGTGTGTGTGTGTGTGTGTGTGTGTGTGTGTGTGTGTGTGTGTGTGTGTGTGTGTGTGTGTGTGTGTGTGCGTGTGTGTGTGTGTGTGTGTGTGTGTGTGTGTGTGTGTGTGTGTGTGTGTGTGTGTGTGTGTTTCAATGAAAAAGTGCTTGAACATGATGGTACAATGTTTCATAAGGAGTCGTGTACACGTGAAACTGGATGTGGTTCCAAAGTTTTGAAAATGATACCTTTTCTATTTACAATAAACAAATGACCAGATAAAGAGCTTTAAAGGCAGAAAAGAAAATGTATTATTAGTACAGTGATGCTTAAGAGTAAACAACTTCAATGTCTTAGATATAGTGGTAGGTAGATAGACAGATTGACAGACAGACAGAGCACTAAATAGATAAATATATAGGTAGACAGATACAGCGATAGATAGATAGATAGATAGATAGATAGATAGATAGATAGATAGATAGATAGATAGATAAACATATAGATAGAGTGACAGAGAGATAGATACACGTGAAACTGTTAGCAAACATTGAAAAATGTCAAAAATCAAAAACATCAATCTGAAAACATCAAAAGTAAAAAAGTAAAACAAATTATGCATTCCTCCCAAATAAATAAAGAAATCCCCAGGTAGCATGTTGAAGGTAAGCAGATTATGAGTGGTTGGTAAAAACTGGAGCTATGATAATGCTGGGAACCTTTGCCACACTGCTGTTCACTGAGTGGGATTGAGGCCAAGATTCAATCCATTTGGTCTGACTGCTGCTCTGGAGGCTGCTCTGTAGATATTGTAAATAAAATATTCTAATGTACATGAAAAAAAGCATCAGATTTTCTTTTACTTGAGTGCTTTATAGCCTCCACAGATAGTGCATCCCTGGGTAAATCTAATGCTTGCCCTATTGTGAATATGAAGGAATTTTAGCCTTCATGATGACTGCCCTGACAGGTCAATTCCACACATGGCTTTGACATCTGTGGGGTTCAACAGCTTCCCATCTGATAATCAAAATACCAATTTCCTGAGAAAAACATCACATAATGAAGGTGTTGTAGCCCAGGTCCAATGCACTGGGCAGAATGCCAACATTTCTAGTTGTTGAAAAAAATGTCAGCCTGTTCCAACCTGGTTGGTTTTAAATGTGTTTATTTGTGTGTACGTATTTATTTATTTACTGACATTCAATTATGGAGAAAGTCCGACTGGATAGAAAACCATTTTCGGTGGAGGCCCAGGGAGAATTGTTTTAAAGTATTACACATTTTAAGAACAAAAATGTTACAATCTTCAAAAATAATACAAAAAATCTATAGTTTAAATAATTATAACAAATTAAATGTAATAGAAAGCATTGGTTAATAATAGATATTTTATATGATGATAATTTTATATTTAGGGAAATTTTAGACAGTTTATAAAGAAATTGAAGGTAAGTTAATATAATGCAAACAGGAATTGCAATATAAACTGAGAGAAAATCAGGCTCATGTTATATTTAGAGAGAAAGTCAGTGGAGAGAAATTGATAGAAGTAAGGAAATGAGTGAAGAAGGGAAAGTAAGGAGTTGTAAGGTATGAACTGGGTACTAGTTCACATTTAGGGATATAGTTTATCCCGGTGCTGAGAAAGAAAAGAGCCAGCTTTTGGCTACAAAGTATTTCAGAGTGGTTTTAAGGGATGGGAAGGAGAGTTTTTTAATCACACCAATACAAACAAATATGTTATGATAACATCAGTCCACCTTAGTGACCAGAGTAAAGGGCACTGAATAGAGCCAGGTAAATAATGTTGTCCCCATAGTTAAATAGTGAAAGATTCTAACTGACATCATTATCTCTTCTATGACACCTGCAAGCAATTAATCCCCTATGGGGCATCTTGGGACTCTATGATCTACATTTCTGTGGCTCCAGCCTTTCGATAATTTGCTGATGGTCCAGTGGTGTGACAAACCGGGAAGTTCTATACATCTTGCCAACCAACATAATGCTCTAATTTGTATGAACAGGGAGCTGGGGAACTCCTGTGGGGTGCTTCTGTGTAAGAAGTAGTGAATCATAATTTCAACTGTCTAATGTCTATCTTTATGTGGTAAATGTATGTTGAAGACTTTGAATTTAGATATGGTAGAAATGTAGGCTCTCATGGTGTTTTTGTCCCACAAATTATAGACTAAAGTAATAATCATTTTTTTCCAAGAAGCCATATTTTGGGAGGGAAGTGCTCTGCCTCTGGAGCCAGTAAACAAAACCTGGAAATCTGGAGAGAGGATATGTTGTTAGCTACAGAATTAAGACAACCAGGTAGATGTTTTGCAGAGAATGTTAAATTGATTTTTAAATTTATGGTACTAGCAAATGCAATACAGTCTGAATTGAGTTTGACCAAGAGGCTCTACCTAGAGTATCTCAAAAAAGCTTGCTTATCAGAATAAAAATGTAACTTTCTGTCTCTGTAATGATCTTGCAAGATGTAAACTACAGCCCATATAGGAAGGATTTCTAGGAATATGACATCTTTCCTGATGACTATGGCCAAAAGGATGACCATTGTGCCACAAACCATTTCCCACACTTGTGCTGGCAGCTGCATCGGTGAAAGGTTGGAAGGAATCAGAGGAAACCCAATCCAACTGCCACAGGGAGACCCCATTGAATTGACCCAGAAACACTTTCCAGAAACATAAGTTGTATTTTACCTTTTCTGTAATTCACACCGAATGGTGTTTCCTTCATTCCCGTTTCAACAGGTTTGTCAAAGATTTTAGAATGCCCTATCTGGGGAAATTGCCCTACATACAAAATTAAGTAAACCCATAAGAGTCATGGCTTACTCTTGTTTCAGAATTTGCTAGGACTTCATTAATGGGTACTTTTAAACATTGTATCTTGTTGCTGGATAGCTTGAAAGACTTTCCAATAACATCAGTTTCTGAGACGAAAATTGTAATACAGTGACTCATCCCTTCCATTCTATCATTCACCAGGGGAACTCTAAGGTGGACAAATGATCCATGAACATTCTTATGCCTACTTTGGTGCCTTGCTCACCCACCCCAGTAATAAGTAAATAATCAATGTAATGAATTGCAACTAGGCATGTAACCGTTTGCTGCTAACACCAGTGCAAAACTGTGTGGAAAGTCTCAAACATAGCAAAACCTATTGGACAGCCTATTGCCATGGCCCTGTCAAAACGCAACTGACCCTCATTTGAAATTAATTTTTTACCTGAAGATCCACTTGGGGAAGATATCTGATGCATGAGGACAAATTTGCCTTTTTTTTTTCTTTTGAACCAGCCTGATATGTGAGGTCTTGAATTGCCAAGGAGAAGTTCTAAAGTGGCTGATCATTCTTCCAGATTATAATTCATCCTTCAGAATATCTAAGACTTTTACCAACAGTTACTTACACTATAAGAGCTTTCATCCACAATTCATGAAGGACAACATACCCAAAGGCCAATATATAAGGGCCAGTCAAATGACTAGTGAAGACAGTGATTTTATTAATGAAATAGATTTTATTTGTTCACTTTTTTTGGAAAGAGGTTACCATGAAGACAAATTAAGAAGTACAGCTAAGTATGTCATGGACAACTGAATGACACTCTACCCACCCATATTACAAGTTCCTTATAGTGGCTCCAAAGTTTCGAGCAAGAATATTTTGCAATTTGAAAATTACTTTGGGCAGTGGATTGATGAGGCATTATACAGGATGACTGGAAAATTTTAGAGGGTAATCACGACCTTTGTGCAATGGTCGGCCCCCACCCCCACTTTGTGTACAGAAATCAGTATAATTTAAAATTATTATTTGAGGGGGTGAAAAAAATCAGAGAAAAGGACTATTTTACACAGAAACAAACCATATGGCATGCACAAATGTGGAAGTTGTACCATTTGTAGGTACATATTAGAGAGACCTTTTGTAAATTTGCCACATTTGCCACACACTATTCCAGCGCCAGTTCATTTTAACAGCAAAACCAAAGGTGTGGTGTACATTTGGTTATGTTCTCATTGTACTGCATTTTATATCGAGATGACCACCTGAGTCCTCTGTGCCAGGATTAAAGATCGCTACTATAGCATAAAAAAGAAGGATAGCAGAAATGCGTTTTTTAAACACACCTTGAAGTGTCCTAACTATAAAAAGTTCCTTTTTTTCAATTCTGGAGCAGGGAAGACACCATATAAGGAACAGAGATTTTAAGGCAGAGTGGGAACAAAAAGAAGCACTGTGGCAGGTCAGGTTAAACTCTGACAAAGCACCAGGGTCGAATGATGTAGTCAACATCAAGTGTTTCGTAAAGAACCGCAGGGTTCACTTGAATAAATAAGTTTTGAACAGAAGTGTATGTCTTTAATAGTTGAGTTTGTGATGTCACTTAATTGTGGGACAAAGATGTACTTTCTATTGGTTTACAGATATTTTTAAACTGAACGTTTTTTTACAGTTCAATGTATTGTTTTCTGATGAAGTCTAATGACGAAACCAGAAAATAAATTGTTGTTTATGCTAAAATCTGTGCCTCTTGTTCTTAGTCCAAATTCCAGTTCTTGTGGCCTATATCTAAGACTATGCTGTCTCACAGTTATAGAATTCAAATTCTTAACAAACTTATTATTACAGGGAGCATTGGATTTCAAGGAAAGACCATGGTGAACCCTTGAATTAAAATATTTGGTGTCTGGTAGTCAGGGTAAAATTTAAATTCCTAAGTGAGTTCTTTTACTTTAATGGGCAAGTGGATAGCCTAGTTGCTATTGTCCCTGCTAGAGAAGAAAGCTTCTGTTGAATTGAAAGGAGCTTCTCCATCAAAAGCACCCTGCTTATGTCATTCAGAAAGTCTAAATGGCATAGTTTGCCCCAGATTCTGTTTGAATTGGCTCATTTCTTTTGCCACCAACAAGGCCAGATGAAGTTTCCCACAGTGTAAACACATGTGAGAAATTTGGTCAGCTGGCTAAAAATATTTACCACATTTGAAGGCCCAATAGTCTTTTGTAGTCTGAGAATCAACATTAATTCCAAGGTTATTGGAAGAGAGTCTGTACAGCATAGCCATTAACCAGGTGTTGGGGTGGTGCTGGTAATACCCTAAAGACTTACTGACTGCTTTTCATTTCCTAAACCTCTGATCATAGCCTAATCATGCCACTCCCCCATTAACATGATGCACCTCTCTGATAGTCAATAAATAGGAAATTAAGGGTAAAGCCAAATGAAGGTTATTTTCAACAAGGACAGCCATAAATATTAGAAAACTTGCTGCTTATGAGTTCCATTTTTTTTTGTGTCTGTTGGTAGATGATTTACAGAGAACAGCCAATGTACCCAGCAGATCTTTGGAACATGATTTTTCATCTTTTATATCCCATCTGCATCTTCCAACTCTAAAATATCTATGTAATCTCCCCTAATGATTTGGTCTTTAATGGTTTTCAGAATGTGAACAGCTATATGTTCCCCAGGAGTATTGGAATTACCTAATAAAGACACAGAGTTATTGACTGCCAAGGACATTGCAGACCAACTAATCTAGATCCATGCTTCAGACACAGAAATGCCCTTTGAATTGCTCAATGTTTTTCTTTCAACCCAACTTGCAGATTGACCTGGATTAGCTGAGAGAAGGGCATCCACCTGAGGACTGTTAAAAATCCCTTTTCCCTTTGTTCAGCTCAGAAGTCAAATCCTTTTTTCCGAAACTAATTCAACTAATTTACCCTTACTAGCATCTGGAGGACCTTCATTACCTGGCTTTTCCAAGACAGTTGTAATCATGGCAGTTTCGGATTGCTTTCCATTTTTGATGTGTTTTCAGCAGACTTCTAGAATCTGCACCTGCTCTTCTTGGTTGGAGTTTCAGATGACTGAGGGTTATCCAGTTTGGCTGTAGCACAACATGTCTTGGACCTCATTGTGGTTTGATCACACTCAATGTCTAAGTTATGAAACAGCTCTTCCACTTCAGAAGTTAGGTTGGCCCAATGAGATTTCAAAGACTGTAGGGTTATAACATCTGTGGATGGAAAACCAAAATATCAATATTATGCTCAAACTACCAATAGTCTACTAAGTCATTTGACTTGTATTCTTGTTAAGTTATCCTGAAATATATTTACAAATGTATACTTTTTTTACATATATAATAACTGCTTTCTGTTAACACAATCTGACTGATTCCTTTTGATGAAAACATGATACAAAGACCAATGCTTTTCAGCTATCCATTTTAAATAAATAAATAAATAAAATAATTATTTTTTCATTTAAGCAGAAAGTTGTATACAAATATGAATTTTGTTCAACCCGTCAAAGCAGCAACTTTCCTATAATGGGAAAAGGCTGGTGCAGCTGATCGAAATTCAGCTGATTGCATGTATCATCTTTTCTTCAGTGCTAGAAGTAGTACAGTGGGAATCTGGGAATATGCCCTTTCCCCACTGTAGTGCACTCTCAGAGTTGGTGTATATAACAGCAGGGGTGTGGGAGGCACAGCCCCTCATGTGGTGGGTGCAGGGAGGCTTGCATCCCTGCAAAAATAATTTTTTTTTCAAATCTTTGTGATTTGAACGGTTGTTCAAAGTTTAATACTTCAAACATATGTCATAGACTCAAATCTATCTATATGTATCTATCTATATCTATATATATATATATATATATATATATATATATATATATATATGAGTAGAGATATATATGATGTAGATACATAGATATATTTAGAGACATATATGTATAAGGGGCTACAAAGAAACTACTGTTTCCTAGATTTGCCTATTCAGTAAAGTACTAGTGAATAAATAACAGCCATTGCTAAGATTGTAAAGTCTCAATTTCCCCTTGCTTATCTAGTAATGTGCTTTGATTTACTGTTCCATGCAACCACATAATAAGTGCCAAAAAGTCCTCCACACTCTGTGTGGGCACCTTTTGCCCACAACTTAGTATTAGTGAAGGAGGCTGAGTACAAGTGACAAAAACAAGTCTTTCACCAATGTGATAGTTCAAATAAACCCAGTACTAATGCCACTGCTGAAAGCAGTCAGGCTTCAGAGAATTGTAGGTAGATCAGTCAGCATGTAACAGGCCAACTATGGCAGATTGCCACTTGTGGTAGTTGCATCTTAAGAGCAGTTCTGGCATAATCTTGAAGAAGAGATTGCAATCTTGCAAAGATGGCATTCCCTTGTGACTTATTATAAGCAGGTTATTTACCTTCATCAGTGTCAAAAACAGAGACAGTGACATCTTCCTTTGCAACAGCTTTACATACATACATAATACATACATGCAGTTATTTCAAGCACAGGCATTAATGCCCTTCTAGCTTGCCAATATATGAAAACACTTGTTCCGATAATGTGTCCAGGGTGTTCTTAAAAATATCAAAGTTAGTACTTGTTTTAATGTAATTTGGTAGTTTGTTCCATATACCAGCTGCTCTCTCAGAGTGCACTTCTCATTCCTATAGAATCATCTACATAGGTTATCTGATGATTCTCTACTACTTTTTGATAACCCCAAACATTCCCGGAGGTAGCTGTGTCTAAATATCCTATATACCTGAAAAAGATCTTTTCTTAGATTTCTATTATAGACACTGTACAAGTTCAGATATTTTAGTCTTTCATAATAACTTAAATTTCCACATCCATGGATGCCCTTGGCATATTTCTGCTGTACTCTTTCCAGTTTACTCATGCTTGTTTTTTTATAGGGTTTCCATATTGTTATTCCATATGGAAGTTTGGGTCTAATGCAACTAACAAACAATGACTTCATCAGTTCTGATTTCCTAGATTTACAAATCTTTTTATACAACCTATAGTTTTCTGATTATCATTACTGATATGATTAGAAAAATTCATAACTGGATCTAACCATATTCCCAAGTCCCTAAATAAGTCTACAGTTTCAATCTCGTTGTACTGTATTAAATATTCACCTTTCAATTTATGTCTCCCAAATCTTATATGCTTAGTTTTTGATGTATTAATCAGCATATTATTCTCCTGTGCCCAAATGGTTAATTTAGTCAAGTTCTTTTGCAGACATGTCTTATCTGTAACAGGTATAACCAGTTTATGTAATTTCA
Organism: Protopterus annectens; assembly: GCF_019279795.1. Taxonomy (NCBI): domain Eukaryota; kingdom Metazoa; phylum Chordata; order Ceratodontiformes; family Protopteridae; genus Protopterus; species Protopterus annectens. The sequence goes on along the minus strand of NC_056731.1, from coordinate 1,486,963,018 downwards.
GGTCATCTGCATACTGACTGTAGAACACCTCAGATGAAAAGTTACGCTTGAAAGATACAATTTAAACAAGTAAGAGCCTAGGACAGATCTCTGTGGGACACCCTGACTACAACCAAAAATTGTACCTGTCCAGTTACTGTATAATACTTGCCATGTCCTATTTGTAAGCCATGCAGCTATCCATGTTATCATGAGTGCATCAATACCTAGTTATTCTAATTTATTGATCAGTGTTTTGTGTATGACCCTGTCAAATACTGAAGTTAAATCTATATAAATTACATTGCAGCAGAATTTTTCATCCATAGATGTTATTACATTGCTATAGAACATTATGTTACAGGTTGTAATAGATCTAGTTTTAACATATGCATGCTGATATATGATTTCAAATCCTAACCTATACAATTCTGACAATAACTTATCCAATATTACCTTCTCGACTATTTTTTTCACAACATGAAAGTAGATTTAAGGGCTGTATGAATCTGGGTTTGTCCTGCTACTCTTTCCCTTAAAGACAGGTTTAATAAACGCATGTCTCCAATCTTGAGGAATCTTCCCATATTTATATGACCTAGTGAATATTAAATATAATGGTACTGTTAGTTCTTGCTGAAGTGTTCTCAGGTCATTATTACTAATTCCATCTCCTCCCTGTGCTTTGTTTGGATCCAGTTTGCACAGTTCTTTTTCAATATAATCTAATTTGATTCCAGTATCTGAGTTTTTTTGTCTCCAGGGGTGATATCTGCACTTGCTTCCTGGATATTGCCCTGATTTCTTGATTTTACGTATTTATTTAACCACTGCTCTCTGCTTATGGTTCTTATTGAGCATATACCTAATTATATGGATACAATTTTGTTTTGATTGCTTCTACATTTTCTTTGCATTTGTTGATTTCCTTTGTTGTTTCTTTGCCTATATGTTCTGAGTTGTGCCTGAAAAGAGTTGTTGGACAAATGTACCTACCCAGTTAACAAATAAAACAAACTACATAGATAAATATCCTTGCAGTACATGGAGCACAGTGATTGCACTCCAATATCCAGAAAAAGACAAATAAGTTAAGTGGTTCTATAGTTCAAGACCTGATCTTAACAAATGTTAGGCACCTCCTGTTTCACTTTCTATGATTGAGTATGGTACTTATCAGTTAAACCTGTCAGTACTGACCAACAAATGACAGCAGCTGGATTAAAAACAGATTTGTTTCTGCCTGCATCTGTGCTTGTAATTTATCCCTGACTTTCCGTAACATAAGAGAGTGTGTAACTCCCTTTCCAGCAGGTGTTTTACAGCAGACAAAACACTTAAGTGCTTTTTCTTTCCTTTTATTTATTTTTTGTAACTAATATTACATGGAGCAGATAAAGCTCCATGCACTATAAATAATTATGATCAGGTCTCTGATTATAAACCACAATTATGTGTTCTCATCATGAATGCTAAGATTCATCTCTTAAACTTCAGTCTTGAGATGAATTGCTTGGTATCTATGTCTCAATCACAGAATAAGCCAGTTATGATTGGCAGCCCAATCATAATTTTCTACATTATCTGGCTTCACCCATTGGTCCTATTTTAGCTCCTATGCATGGCTCTATAATGTTAGATTGCTTTGAATGACAAGATTCTTTCTTAGGCAGCCAGCTTTTATATTTGTGAAGTCAGTCTCACTGCTGTGTTGCTCAGTTAACAGATGTTATCACAAATCACAGCTACTGTATTAAACTCTATGTATGGAAAAGTGTTTTCCATCTATCTGGCATCACTTCTGTCTACATGAATGATCTCCCCTACTTTTATATCTGTGAAGCCACCATTTCCTAACTGTGTGACTCTGAGCAAGTCGTTTAACCACAGCTCCTGGGCTGAGTCTGAAAAAGGCCCATGGAGGTCAGTGCTCTACCTCAGAAAACAATTGTATTATAATATAATATAATATAATATAATATAATATAATATAATATAATATAATAAAATATAATATAATGTAATATAATATAGCATAATATAATCATCTGTTCTGGCCAACTCACAAAGTAAAATGCAATGCTTTGTTTGTTCTGTCTTTCCCTATATATGGCATAATGGATTACTAATAAGTGAATGCATTCATTTTTAGGTGCCTGCATCCTTATATATGGAGTCATAGATGTTATAGGAAGTGACTCAGTAGTGACTAATTTTCTGCAATATTTCACTGAGTCTGAGCATAAAGGTAATCAGTAGGGGGAATAGTACACTGAGGACTGAGTGTAATGAAGTTATTATACAATGCCTCCTCTAAAACGTGCACGCTGATTGGCCAGCCCAACCAGCGTGCCCGTTGTAAATCCCTCAATATACTAACGGAAAAAGGTCCGGTCGCCCGGACTTTTTCCGTTAGTATAAAACACTGTCTCGCTATGTTAAAAGAGTTTAACATAGCGACACAGGTTTAAAAAAAGCAACGCAGATCTCCGTTGCTTTTTTTAAAGCTGTCTCGCTATGTTAAACTCCTTTAACATAGCGACACAGTGTGTAAAAAGCAATGGAGATCTTGCGATCTCCGTTGCTTTTTTTTTTAACCTGTCTCGCTATGTTAAATGAGTTTAGCATAGCGAGACAGCTTTAAAATAAGCAACGGAGATCTCCGTTGTTTAATTTAAAGCTGTCTTGCTATGTTAAACCCATTTAACATAGCGAGACAGTAAAAAGCAACGGAGATCTTGCGTTCTCCGTTGCTTTTCCCCACAGCTCTGATGTACTGCGTAGGCATGTGCGGTACATCAGAACTGCATGAACACCAGACAGCTGCGGAAGGGCAGCAAAGAGGCATTATACAATGCCATTATTTAAGAAAAGTAATTATTTCTTTTCTTAAATAATGTCATTAATATAATAACAATAACCACTTCTGGGTGTGGGTAATGCTGGATTTACCCACAGTTGTCTTTGTTTGGTCCCTCGGGCTTCGCCCTCGGGACCAAACCACGCCAACCGTGGGTAAATCCAGCATTACCCACACCCAGGCGTGGGTTATTGCTATAATAGCATCTTTAGGTGCAGCAAAATAAGAAGGCCTTTCACAGCATTATCATAGAGATAAATCACCAAAATAATCTAGAGATACATGTAATAAGGAGTGTCCCATAAATTGTAGGAATTTCTAGTAAATACTATGTACATGGACAGCTCACTTTCTTATACTGCGTGTCAATTTACATGATCACTATATCTAAGAGCTAAGGAGACCTTGAACTGAGAGCAATACATTAATGGGGGTGCAATATTTAAAATCTGTCCCTGATTTGGGGCCTTTGCTTCCTCATTCATTTTGGCTTTGTTGGGTATTCTTGCACTAAAAGATTGAGGAATTTGCAGTCGCCTATTTTACCTCTTCATATGGCTGAAATATTTTCTTTCTCACACTAGTTCCAGCATGTATAGTAAAGCAAAAGGCTTTCTGGAAAACTACTTAATTTGTGCAGTAGTGTGCTACCAATTAATTTTATACAGCTGCAACCTCTTTTCAAAGCTGATCATGCCATAACAGACATACATATTCATTTGCTTGCTTTAGGCCCCACGTCGTGTTCTGAAGTCACCAGCATTCACTGTGTTTACAAGTAAAACTTTGATACTGACTGAATTCCTTTCATTTACAAGTCTCTTCACGACATTTGACATTTTTAGGGTGTTATTTCAGTCATTTAGATGACAACTGCCCTCCCCTTTCTGCTTCTTCCACCTCCACCGTGTATTACGTAAGATAGCTAACTAATTGTCTATAAGCCCGCTGTCTATGTGTTTCCTTGGATAAAGATAATAAAATTATACAAAAAAAGATTCTCACTGTCCTTTGCTCTTCGCCAGATGCTTTAAAGATTACTTTCATTTATTTTTATTTTTATCTTGTATAACTGGTAGTGTTTGAGAAAATTTGTTCAGATGACATTTATATTGCCTGCATGCATTTTCTATGCATTCTGAGAGGTCAGAGCATTACGAATGGTGTCAGGCTATTGCAACAGAGTTTAAATCATTTCGGCAAATTGGTTATCTTCAGCGCTGCTCTTTGCTAAGAGCTGTATCTGTTATTCCTTCCTTTTGATGAGACATAACCAGCCTTTAGTAAAACAATAACTTCACATACAATGAGACAATTATTGCCTGCAGACAGAAAATTTATTCTCGTCAGATATAGTGCTTGTTCTGTTCTTTGATCTTTACAAGAGCCAACTTCAATTTCCCTTTCATTCTTCTGATGTGATCCTTAAATTTAATAGTTCCTCTCAAAATCATCATGGTGCACAAAAGTCCAATCTGTCTAAGTTTGTCTTTTCTTCTGAAAATTGGCTACCCTGAAGCTTCTTATCGCTTCCCATTTAGGACTTTATACCTAATCATTTTTAGCTGCAGTTTTTATCTGTAATATAGGGATTTAGACTTTAAAAATGTCAGTTGTAAGTTCCTTCATAAGACTTACTAGACAGAGAAAGGATGATCTGCCACTATATGATGAACTTTCCAGTGAAAACAACAGTCAAAACTATAGAAGAAATGTATGTGCTGTTTGCATCTTGCACTCCTTAAATATTTTTTGGTCCAGCTTGTTATATAATCAGTTTATGGTGTGTTGTAAAGAATCATCACTTCTGTCCATGTGTGTGTGTGTGTGTGTGTGTGTGTGTGTGTGTGTGTGTGTGTGTGTGTGCGTTTGTATGTATGTGTTCCTAAAGCTATGTGATTGCAATAAACCTGCATGTTTGTATGCTAAAAAATGAATGTTATTCAGAGACAAATAAGTCACATTGTGCTGTCAGGAAAATGTCTCTAATTTGACGATGCAAAATTTAAAGAACAGATATAAGCTATCTTCCAATATTATGGCTTTGCTCAAACATGCTAAAATTATTTTTGGCTAATACTATACTGATATCTACATTCACATTTTTATTACATAATAGATAAGCTGGTATATCAAATGACTTTGGCAGTTGTTTTTTTTTTTTTTTTTTTTGATAGGGTCAAGCACATCTCATACATGTGACATCGGCAGACCTGTAAACTACTTGTGGAAACCAGATACTGTCATGCAGTAAGGACCTGTATTCCATGCTAGACCTACCTAAACATATGCTCATGTGTTATTCTGCTTGTAATTTAAAATGCTGGTTGTCACAGTGGCATGACATGACTCTGTGTACAAGTTGTGTCATAGCTTACCTGATTGGAATAAATCTCGTCTTGCACTATACGTGAGTGCAAATGCCCATTTCCATTTTATTTGATATGGGCCTATTACGTTTATTCATGTTAGAAATTAATTCTTATTCATCTTAGTGTCCAGTAAAAATGAAAAGAAGTATATTTGAGCTAGATATTATAAAGACTTATGCCTGTCTATTAACTCAAACATTTAGAAACAATTCACAACAGAAGTGATGTCTTATCTTACTGATGCAATGCACTTTGTGGGAATTAAATATGACAATGGTATAATCTAGTATATCACAGACTAATAAAAGTTCATCATAGACCAGTTATTGTAGCAATGTTTTTTCCTGATGAATATGATCATACGTTTCATTATTTGCATCACACAAGATATAGTAATATACAGTCAGAGCATGCAATGACTATCTGTTTAATATAACATATAAAGCTTTTACAATCACTATTTCAATCAACTTTGGAATTCGGCATTCCGAATCGCAAGATTGGCACAACAGAAGTGAAGGTATTGAGAATTCATTGTGAATCTGTAAGAGGTGTGGGTAGGACCACTCATTCTCAAAGCCATGAGAAGAACCAGAATTTAAATTTCAAATACATCAAATGTCATCATTCTAAGAGATTTATATGCACATGCAAGGTCACTGATTATGCAGAATAATCTGTTGCATTGAATAGTGTGTGTGTGTGTGTGTGTGTGTGTGTGTGTGTGTGTGTCTGTGTGTGTGTGTGTGTGTGTGTGTGTGTGTGTGTGTGTGTGTATACAAATGGAGCTTCCTAAGTTTTCTCAGAGCTAAGTTGCTCATGGGCTGAGTATATGCAGTACTGAAGTAGTGTGGGTAAAAATGCTGATTTCGAAGATGGCAAAAAAAAAAAAAAAAACTACGCCAGAACAAAAGTAGTTTTTGCTGAAGTCTCCAAAAATGGAAGAAAAGCTTAATCACTTTTATTGTATAATTTCATTTAACATTGGAAAGACCTTACTAGAGGACAGTGCCAGTCATTTCAATTGCCATCAAAGGTCTTTAAATTCAAGGACTTTGTCAATGTACCCATCATGTCTATCTGTTTCTGTTACAGACGTACAGGAATCTTTTCCAGCTCTGACACAGAATGAATTGTACTCATAAAAGGCAATGTTAGATGTATTATTGGTGCTTGTGTGCATTTTTCTTTGTGAGGCAGCATGCATATCCATTGCATTTTGTCACATTCATTAATTTCCCATATGTTACAAGTGAAGTGTAAGGGTACACAGTAACTGAAAAAGTAACACTCCAAATAATCTGTAGGCCCCTGTGTAACGTGAGAATGAATGTATCTGTGTACATTCTCTGATTACTGTAGTCTTATTTTATTGATGTATTTATTAACATTGCTGTACTGGGAGAGTCCAATGGGGCACATGTGTCCTTTTCCAGTGGAGATCCAGGGAAAAAAGCTTCAGAGTAACACATTTAATGCAATCAGTATTTACAATAACAGATTTTATAATGCAGTTTAAGTAAATACATAGAGTAGTGCTCAGTATAAAAATGTTATTGCTATTCACAAGCATTAATAGACAAGCAATGAACTGAGAATTTACAGAAAGAAATGTGATGTATAAGATATGTAGGAGTAAGTTAAGAAATACATTACAGTGAGGTATTACAGGGGATAAGCAAATTTAAATGTTAATAGAGAAGTAGCAATGGACTAGTAACTTAGTTGTGCTAATTAGAAGTATGTATAGTTATGTAAGTACAATAGCAAAGTGAACTGTTAGAAGGGGGTAAACAGGTTAAGTGATTTTGTGCTTTAAAGGGAGGTATAAGAAGGTGAAGAAGGATGGAAAAGAAGCTATGGCCCATATTAGGAGTAGAGACAAAGCCAAGTTAATGATTAGTTGCTCGGCCTTGTAACATTAAGTATCAAGATAGCCTCCAGCTGCCTCATGACAATGAATTCATAAAGTAGGCAAGAATAGCAGGAGTGAATAAAGGTCATACTTTCAACTATATTTATATAAAACGAATACAAATGTGGTGCCAACAAGAGTGCCATAGACATGTGATCTTCATTGAATGTAACTAAGGTACAGTCTTTAAATCTAAGCATTAGAAGTCACATCTTGGAGTTGCTAGCACTAATATTTTACTTGATTAGTCTTTTTTGTTTCAAATCTACTGTGCTTGAAGTATTTTTATTTTTATCTTATTTACTATAATAACTCATTTTTTTAACATTTCATTTGTATAGGTACAACAGAATGTGCTCTTCAGTTTCCTCAGCCATACTGGTATTGGGACAATACCATGAAAATATGTGTTTTTGTTTTTGCATTTGTTATTCCTGTTCTAATTATAACTGTCTGCTACACCATGATGATCCTCCGCTTGAAGAGTGTACGACT